>NC_068418.1:436503-459739 GCF_023724105.1 Carassius gibelio
TGGGCACAGTTTACCTGATGCCACCGGGGGTGGCGATGGCATTGGTGGCTTGAGCCCGCCATCGCTGCTTGCAGCTATATTTATTAGGGCCCGAACACCGAGGTGCCCCAAACTTCACATTTTAGATAAGACTTCTGCCCTTAACAGGTCTACATGCCCATATTCAGTTATAGTCATAGCGCCACCTGCTGGCAACAGGAAGTGACATGTTTTACGCTGCGACAAACTACTCCTAGAAATAGTATGACATTAATGTTTTTTTTTTTTTTTTGTGGTCAGTCTAATCTAAAGGCATGTGCAATGCTAAATTATGGAGATCTTTTTTTTTTTTTTTTAAAGGGCGTGTCCATGGCGCCATGACAAAATTTGTTGTCTCGCCAAAGTAAATGAAGTTGTTGTAACTCAGGCATAAAATGTTGGATCTTCCCCAAACTTCACATGTTCGATAAGAGTCCTGCCCTGAACACAACTGAAGGCCAATATTCCATTATAATGATAGCGCCACCTGCTGGCAACAGGAAGATTGGCACATATATGGAATAACTTTGATATATTCCACTTATATTTATGAGTTTAAATGCATATTTCTCACCGCTCACCTATTTACTAAAGCCACTCGCTGCCGGTGAGCCTGGGTGCGAGGGCCCGTTCATCGCTGCTTGCAGCTTTAATTCTTCTTCTTCTTCTTCTTCTTCTTCTTCTCCCGAATGAATCGCATTTTTGAGGGCTTTAACATGCTCAAAAAGTCATGAAACTTTGCACTAGCGTCAAACCTGGTGAAAATTTTCGTCTGATATAGGATTCAGAAGAGGGTGTGGCAAAATGGCTCGACAGCGCCACCTATACTAAGAAAATCAACAGCCTTCCAGCTGTGTTTCACGTACGTGCACGAAAATTGGCACACATATGTAACACACCAATACCTACAAAAAAGACTCTTGGACCAAAATTCTAAACCCAACAGGAAGTCGGTTATTTTTAATATTATGAGCAAATTTTGTGTAATTTTGGTCATTTCCATGTGTTGTATTTTAATGAACTCCTCCTAGAGATTTCTTCAAATCAACACCAAATTTGGTATGCCTAATCTAAAGTCCATTGCGATGTTAGGAAGGACCAGCACCACCTCCTCTTGTCCGATGGTTTGAGGAATATATCTTCCAGAATCCGGGATTAAGATTTAGGAGCTCATTTTTATTCCACCTCCTTTCCTGAAAGTCTGTCTTGCAGAATTGACCAAAAATTAATCTTCACATGAATTCCTAATTATTTTGCAATTCTTTTTGTCAGTACTTCTTGACCTGTTTTTTTCTTCTTCTTTTCTGACCTCATGACCCAGTCAGCATTTTTGTACAATGGTCAAGTCTTAACTTATCCATTTCTGTATTGCATTTGTGTTTGATATTTCTCATGGGTATTTCATAATTTTCGACTTTGAGTTAAAACCGTTTGAGTTAAAACTCTTTTTTAGCGCATTTCATCTGTAAAAGAAAACATGCCTAATAATTCTGCACACATGAATATAAGGAGTTTTTCTCTTCCAGCTTTCCTGGACTATTGTATAGCACTCATAAATGATTAAATAAACAATAATGGTAGTTATTAAGATTGATATGGTTTGGAATTGGTAAAATGTGCTTGGAAAAAAATCACAATAAAACAATGTTTTAAAGTTTAAGTTTGGAATATTAACTGACATGAATGAATGCTATATAAATATTGTTCATGTTAACATAATGTTTATAAATGAAATCTTATTGTAAAGTGTTACTAAAGAATATATATATATATATATATATATATATATATATATATATTGTTCTGTTAATGTGATTTTAAAGTCTAGATGATTCGGAGACACTGGGGATGAAAAATTGCCAGGGGATTTTCGATATCTCGAACGGTTTGCTCGTGGCGAAGCATTGAAATTATGGCGAGAAATGAGAAACAGGAAGTGTCTAATACCATCCACATACATTTCCTGATTTTAATCAAACTTCATCAGATTATTCGTTGTATGATGTCGATCGCATATGTGTGACTATTAGGAGTCAAAGTTATAGCGCCACCGACTGGCAGAAGGAAGTGTGTCATTTTCAAAATGATTTCAATTCAGCATCTTATTATTACTTGATTTGCTTCAAACTTCATCAGAATAATGATAAAACACAGCCGATATAAATCGATATAAATTCTAATCATACTTAGAATTTCACAAAACTCTGAACACACATCAGTATTTCTGATAGGAACTTAAATTGTGAATGGATTTTGGATAGCTTGAATGGTTTTGCCGTAGTAATTTTTTTAAATGACCTTAAAAAGGGAATCATTATTGTATTTTTAAATTGCAGCTTCCAAACACGTCAAAGAATTTTTTCATACAGAAAAAAAGTCATTCTGAGGAAATATGCATAGTTTCATGACTTTACAACACTGTATGGATAACAGAAAATTAAAATTAAAAAACTATCATGCATCTGATGTCACTCTGTCACTCTGTCACTGTGGGTAATGTGTGTGTGTGTGTGTGTGTGTTTGTGTGTGTGTTAAGTGAATTAGGTGTGAAACTATCAGGGAGCATTTAGTCTCCAGCGCCAACATTTTGCAGAACTGTCACTTTCCTGGAGTCTCAGAATAACAATTTGTCAGGTTCTGAGAGATCTAAGATTCCTAAAAATGATTTAATTAGAATACCATGAAGTATTGTGAAATACTTTATATTAAGACTTTATAGATAGGCTTTATGAACAGATTAGAGTGACTCGTGAAGGACCAGCACCACCTCCTCTTGTCCGATGGTTTGAGGAATATATTTTCCTGAATCTGGGATTAAGATTTAGGAGCTCATTTTTATTCCACCTCCTTTCCTGAAAGTCTGTCTTGCAGAATTGACTAAAAATTAATCTTCACATTAATTCCTAATTATTTTGCAATTCTTTTTGTCAGTTCTTCTTGCCCTTTTTTTTTTCTTCTTCTTTTCTGACCTCATGACCCAGTCAGCATTTTTGTACAATGGTCAAGTCTTAACTTATACATTTCTGAATTGCATTTGTGTTTGATATTTCTCATGGTTATTTCATAATTTTCGACTTTGAGTTAAAACAGTTTGAGTTAAAACTCTTTTTTAGCGCATTTCATCTGTAAAAGAAAACATGCCTAATAATTCTGCACACATGAATATAAGGAGTTTTTCTCTTCCAGCTTTCCTGGACTATTGTAAAGCACTCATAAATGTTTAAATAAAAAATAATGGTAGTTATTAAGATTGATATGGTTTGGAATTGGTACAATGTGCTTGGAAACAAATCACAATAAAACAATGTTTTAATGTTTAAGTTTGGAATATTAACTGACATGAATGAATGCTATATAAATATTGTTCATGTTAACATAATGTTTATAAATGAAATCTTATTGTAAAGTGTTACATATATATATATATATATATATATATATATATATATATATATATATATATATATATACATACATATATATTGTTCTGTGAATGTGATTTTAAAGTCTAGATGATGCGGATTAACCCTTTAACTGCCATATCCTTTAAAATCTCACTGCCAGAGGGATATTGTGAATGCATGTGCCCGCTGGGCACAGTTTACCTGATGCCACCGGGGGTGGCGATGGCATTGGTGGCTTGAGCCCGCCATCGCTGCTTGCAGCTATATTTATTAGGGCCCGAACACCGAGGTGCCCCAAACTTCACATTTTAGATAAGACTTCTGCCCTTAACAGGTCTACATGCCCATATTCAGTTATAGTCATAGCGCCACCTGCTGGCAACAGGAAGTGACATGTTTTACGCTGCGACAAACTACTCCTAGAAATAGTATGACATTAATGTTTTTTTTTTTTTTTTGTGGTCAGTCTAATCTAAAGGCATGTGCAATGCTAAATTATGGAGATCTTTTTTTTTTTTTTTTAAAGGGCGTGTCCATGGCGCCATGACAAAATTTGTTGTCTCGCCAAAGTAAATGAAGTTGTTGTAACTCAGGCATAAAATGTTGGATCTTCCCCAAACTTCACATGTTCGATAAGAGTCCTGCCCTGAACACAACTGAAGGCCAATATTCCATTATAATGATAGCGCCACCTGCTGGCAACAGGAAGATTGGCACATATATGGAATAACTTTGATATATTCCACTTATATTTATGAGTTTAAATGCATATTTCTCACCGCTCACCTATTTACTAAAGCCACTCGCTGCCGGTGAGCCTGGGTGCGAGGGCCCGTTCATCGCTGCTTGCAGCTTTAATTCTTCTTCTTCTTCTTCTTCTTCTTCTTCTCCCGAATGAATCGCATTTTTGAGGGCTTTAACATGCTCAAAAAGTCATGAAACTTTGCACTAGCGTCAAACCTGGTGAAAATTTTCGTCTGATATAGGATTCAGAAGAGGGTGTGGCAAAATGGCTCGACAGCGCCACCTATACTAAGAAAATCAACAGCCTTCCAGCTGTGTTTCACGTACGTGCACGAAAATTGGCACACATATGTAACACACCAATACCTACAAAAAAGACTCTTGGACCAAAATTCTAAACCCAACAGGAAGTCGGTTATTTTTAATATTATGAGCAAATTTTGTGTAATTTTGGTCATTTCCATGTGTTGTATTTTAATGATCTCCTCCTAGAGATTTCTTCAAATCAACACCAAATTTGGTATGCCTAATCTAAAGTCCATTGCGATGTTAAATTGCGAAGATCTTGAGTTTTCGTTGAAGGGCGTGTCCGTTGCGGCCTGGCGAATTTCGATGATTCGCCAGGAAAAATTAAGTTGTTATAACTCAGACATACAATGTCCAATCTGCCCCAAACTTCACGTTTGATGAAACTCTGAACCTGAACAGATTGACATGCCCATATTCAGTTATAGTCATAGCGCCACCTATTGGCAACAGGAAGTGTCATATTTTATGCTGTGACGAACTACTCCTAGAAATGTTTTGACATCAATGTCTTTTTTGTGGTCAGTCTAATCTAAAGGCCTGTGCGATGTTCAGCTGTGAAGATCTTGAGTTTTCGTTAAAAGGCGTGTCCACGGCACCATGGCGAAGTTCGATGTCTCGCTATGGGTATAAAAGATGTTATAACTCAGGCATAAAATGTCCGATCTTCCCCAAACTTCACATGTGTGATAAGAGTCCTGGCCTGAACAGATCTGTAGGTCAATATTCCACCGGGTGTGGCTCGATAGCGCCACCTATACACTTTCAACGGAGTGTGCCTCGAGCTATGTTTCACGTACATGTACAAAAATTGGTACACACATGTAACAATCCAATGCCTACAAAAAAGTCTCTGGTACGAAATCCGGATCCCAACAGGAAGTCGGTTATTTTGAATTTTCCCTTCAAAATTGGTGTTGTTTTTGCCATTTTCAGGGTTTGTACTTTAACGAACTCCTGCTAGAGATTTATTCAGATCAACACCAAACTTGGTCAGTGTAATCTAAAGCCCTTTGCGATAATAAATTGCGAAGGACTTGAGGTTTCGTTAAAGGGCGGGTCCATGGCGGCCTGACAAATTTCGATGGCTTTAGTAAAAAGGTGAACGGTGAGAAATATGCATTTAAAGTCATAAATATAATTGGAATATATCAAATTATATTACATATATGTTCCAATCTTCCTGTTGCCAGCAGGTGGTGCTATCATTATGATGGAATATTGGCCTTCAGATGTGTTCAGGGAAGGACTCTTATCAAACATGTAAAGTATGGGGAAGATCGAACATTTTATGCCTGAGTTACAACAACTTCTCTTGCTGTGGCGAGACATCAAATTGTGCCAAGGCGTTATGGACACGCCCTTTAACAAAAACTCAAGATCTCCATAATTTAACATTGCACAGGCCTTTAGATTAGACTGACCACAAAAAAATTACATTTCTGTCAAAAGATTTCTAGCAGTAGTTTGTCGCAGCATAAAACATGTCACTTCCTGTTGCCAGCAGGTGGCGCTATGACTATAACTGAATATGGGCATGTAGATCTGTTAAGGGCAGAAGTCTTATCTAACATGTGAAGTTTGGGGCAGATTGGCCATTGTATGTCTGGGTTACAGCAACTTCCTTTTTCATGGCGAAACATCGTAATTTGTCAGGCCGCCATGGACACGCCTTTTATCAAAACCTCAAGATCTTCACAATTTAACATTGCAAAGGCCTTTAAATTTAACTGACCAAGTTTGGTGTTGATCGGAATACATTTCTAGGAGGAGTTCGTTAAAGTACAACCCCTGAAAATGGCAAAAAAAAAAAAAAACGGCAATTTTGCAGAGAAAATTCTAAATAACCGACTTCCTGTTGGGATTCGGATTTCGTACCAAGAGACTTTTTTGTAGGTATTGGTGTGTTACATGTGTGTACCGATTTTTGTAAATGTACGTGAAACATCGAGGTGCTCGAGGTGCACTCCGTTGAAAATGTATAGGTGGCGCTATGGAGCCATTTCGCCACACCCAATGGAATATTGGCCTTCAGTTGTGTTCAGGCCAGAACTCTTATCAAACATGTGAAGTTTGGGGAAGATCAGACATTTTATGCCTGAGTTACAAATTATATTCCCATGGCGAGACATCAAATTTTGTCACGTCGCCAAGGACACACCCTTTATCGAAAACTCAAGATAATCACAATTCACTATCGCAAAGTCCTTTAGATTAAACTGACCATAACACAATTTTGATTTTATTAGATTTCTAGGAGTAGTTAATTGCAGCGTAAAGCATTCACTTCCTGTTGCCAGCAGGAGGCGCTATGACAATAACTAAATTTGGGAATGTTGATCTGTTCAGGTCAGGAGTCTTATCAAACATGTGTAGTTTGGTGCAGATTGGACATTTTATGTCTAAGTTATAGCAACTTCATTTTTCATGGCGAAACATCGAAATTCGCCAGGCCGTCACAGACACGCCCTCAAACGAAAACTCTAGATCTTCGCAATTTAACATCGCAAAGGCCTTTAGATTACACTGACAAACTTTGGTGTTGATCTGACTAAATCTCTAGAAGGAGTTCGTTAAAGTACAACCCCCGGAAATGGCAAAAATTCCTGTTGGGATTTGGATTTCGTACCAAGAGACTTTTTTGTAGATATTGGTGTGTTACATGTGTGTACCGATTTTCATACAAGTATGTGAAACGTAGCTCAAGATGCACTTCGTTGAAAATTTATAGGTGGCGCTGTCGAGCCATTTTGCCACACCCACCTTAGCAAACCATTGCATACCTAATATTTTTCCAGTTCTGACGTGTGTGCCAAGTTTCATGACTTTTCGAGAAAGTTTCAGAAAAATAATAATAATAATAATAAACGACACAGAAACAAGAGGGTCCTCACACCATCAGTGCTCGGGCCCTAATAATAATAAATGGAGCAATTCCAAGAGGGTCCTCGCACCACCGGTGCTCGGACCCTAATTAAAGCTGCAAGCAGCGATGAACGGGCCCTCGCACACGGGCTCACCGGCAGCGAGTGGCTTTAGTAAATAGGTGAACGGTGAGAAACATGCATTTAAACTCATAAATATAGGTGGAATATATATCAAAGTTTACTCCATATTTGTGCCAATCTTCGTGTTGCCAGCAGGTGGTGCTCTCATTATAATGGACTATTGGCCTTCAGATGTGTTCAGGGCAGGACTCTTATCGAACATGTGAAGTTTGGGGAAGATCGAACAAATTATGCCTAAGTTACAACAACTTCTCTTGCTGTGGCGAGACATCAAAATTTGTCATGACGCCATGGACATGCCCTTTAACAAAAACTCAAGATATCCACAAGTTAACATTGCACAGGCCTTTGCACAACCCCTGAAAATGGCAAAAACAACACCAATTTTGCAGGGAAAATTCAAAATAACTGACTTCCTGTTGGGATTCGGATTTCGTACCAAGAGACTTTTTTGTAGATATTGGTGAGTTACATGTGTGTACCAATTTTTGTACATGTACGTGAAACATAGCTCGAGGCACACTCCGTTGAAAGTGTATAGGTGGCGCTATCGAGCCATTTTGCCACACTCGATGGAATATTGGCCTTCAGATCTGTTTAGGCCAGGACCCTTATCACACAAGTGAAGTTTGGGCAAGATCGGACATTTTATGCCTGAGTTATAACATCTTTTATTCCCATGGCGAGACATCGAACTTCATCACGGCGCCATGGACACACCTTTTAACAAAAACTCAAGATCTTCACAACTAAACATCACACAGGTCTTTAGATTAGACTGACCACAAAAAAGACATTGATGTCATAAAATTTCTAGGAGTAGTTTGTCGCAGTGTAAAATATGTAATTTCGATGATTCGCCATGAAAAATGAAGTTGCTATAAAAACTGAAGTTGCCCATATTCAGTTATATTCATAGCGCCACCTATTGGCAACAGGAAGTGTCATATTTTATGCTGCGAAGAACTACTCCTAGAAATTTTATGACATCAATGTCTTTTTTGTTGTCAGTCTAATCTAAAGGCCTGTACGATGTTAAATTGTGAAGATCTTGAATTTTCGTTAAAGGGCGTGTCCATGGCGTCATGTCAAAGTTCGATGTCTCGCCATGGGAGTAGAAGTTGTTGTAACTCAGGCATAAAATATCAGATCTTGCCCAAACTTCACATGTTTGATAAGAGTACTGACCTGCACACATCTGGAGGCTAATATTCCATTCGGTGTGGCAAAATGGCTCGACAGCGGCACCTATACATTTTCAATGGAGTGCGCCTCGAGCTACATGTCATGTACATGTACGAAAATCGGTAAACATATGTAACACACCAATAGCTACAAAAAATTATCTTGGTACGAAATCCGAATCCCAACAGGAAGTCGGTTATTTTTAATTTTCCCTGCAAAATTGGTGTTGTTTTTGTCATTTTCAGGGGTTGTATTTTAACGAACTCCTCCTAGAGATTTATTCAGATCAACACCAAACTTGGTCAGTGTAATCTAAAGCCCTTTATGATGATAAATTGCGAAGGAATTGAGGTTTTGTTAAAGGGCGTGTCCATGGCGGCCTGACAAATTTCGATGATTCGCCATGAAAAAATGATGGTGCCATAACTCAGACATACAATGTCCAATCTGCCCCAAACTTCACATGTTTGATAAGACTCTTGACCTGAACAGATCTACATGCCAATATTCAGTTATAGTCATAGCGCCACCTATTGGCAACAGGAAGTGACATATTTTACACTGTGACAAACTACTCCTAGAAATTTTATGACATTAATGTCTTTTTTGTGGTCAGTCTAATCTAAAGACCTTTGTGATGTTTAGTTGTGAAGATCTTGAGTTTTTGTTAAAAGGCGTGTCCATGACGCCATGACGAAGTTCGATGTCTCGCCATGGGAATAAAAGATGTTATAACTCAGGCATAAAATGTCCGATCTTGCCCAAACTTCACATGTGTGATAAGGGTCCTGGCTTGAACACATCTGAAGGCCAATATTCCATTGGGTGTGGCAAAATGGCCCGATAGCGCCACCTATAAACTTTCAACGGAGTGCATATGCACATTCAATGGAGTGCGCCTCGAGCTATTTTTCACGTACATGTACAAAAATCGGTACACACATGTAACACACCAATACCTACAAAAAAGTCTCATAGTATGAAATCCGAATCCCATCAGGAAGTCGGCTATTTAGAATTTTCTCTGCAAAATTGGCGTTGTTTTTGCCATTTTCAGGGGTTGTACTTTAACAAACTACTCCTAGAGATATATTCAGATCAACACCAATCTTGGTCAGTTAAATCTAAAGGTGTTTGCGATGTTAAATTGCGAAGATTTTGAGGTTTCGTTAAAGGGCATGTCCATGGCAAAATTCGATGTTTCGCCATGAAAAAGGAAGTTGCTGTTACTCAGACTTACAATGTCCAATCTGCCCCAAACTTCACATGTTAGATAAGACTTCTGCCCTTAACAGATCTACATGCCCATATTCAGTTATAGTCATAGCGCCACCTGCTGGCAACAGGAAGTGACATGTTGCATGCTGTGACAAACTACTCCTAGAATTTTTTTGAGATTAATGTATTTTTTGTAGTCAGTCTAATCTAAAGGCCTGTGCAATGTTAACTTGTGGAGATCTTGAGTTTTTGTTAAAGGGCATGTCCATGGTGTCATGACAAATTTTGATGTCTCGCCACAGCAAAAGAAGTTGTTGTAACTCAGGCATAATTTGTTCGATCTTCCCCAAACTTCACATGTTCGATAAGAGTCCTGCCCTGAACACATCTGAAGGCCAATAGTCCATTATAATGAGAGCACCACCTGCTGGCAACACAAAGATTGGCACAAATATGGAGTAAACTTTGATGTATTCCACTGATATTTATGAGTTTAAATGCATGTTTCTCACCGTTCACCTATTTACTAAAGCCACTCGCTGCCTGTGAGCCCGTGTGCGAGGGCCAGTTCATCGCTGCTTGCAGCTTTAATTCTTCTTCTTCTTCTTCTTCTTCTCCCGAATGAATCGCATTTTTGAGGGCTTTAACATGCTCAAAAACTCATGAAACTTTGCACACGCGTCAAACCTGGTGAAAATTTTCGTCTGATATAGGATTCAGAAGAGGGTGTGGCAAAATGGCTCGACAGCGCCACCTACACTAAGAAAATCAACAGCCTTCCGGCTATGTTTCACGTACATGCACAAAAATTGGCACACATATGTAACACACCAATACCTACAAAAAAGACTCTTGGACCAAAATTCTAAACTCAACAGGAAGTCGGTTATTTTTAATATTATGAGCAAATTTTGTGTAATTTTGGTCATTTCCATGTGTTGTATTTTAACGAACTCCTCCTAGAGATTTCTTCAAATCAACACCAAATTTGGTATGCCTAATCTAAAGGCCTTAGCGATGTTAAATTGCGCAGATCTTGAGTTTTCGTCGAAGGGCGTGTCCGTGGCGGCCTGGCGAATTTCGATGATTCGCCATGAAAAATGAAGTTGCTATAACTCAGACATACAATGTCCAATCTGCCCCAAACTTCACATGTTTGATGAGACTCTGAACCTGAACATATTGACATGCGCATAATCAGTTATATTCATAGCGCCACCTATTGGCAACAGGAAGTGTCATATTTTACGCTGCGAAGAACTACTCCTAGAAATTTTATGACATCAATGTCTTTTTTGTGGTCAGTCTAATCTAAAGGCCTGTGCGATGTTAAGTTGTGAAGATCTTGAGTTTTCGTTAAAAGGCGTGTCCATGGCGCCGTCACGAATTTCGATGTCTCGCCATGGGAATAAAAGATGTTATAACTCAGGCATTAAATGTCCGATCTTCCCAAAACTTCACATGTGTGATAAGAGTACTGACCTGCATACATCTGAAGGCCAATATTCCATCAGGTGTGGCAAAATGGCTCGATAGCACCACCTATACACTTTCAACGGAGTGCGCTTCGAGCTATGTTTCACGTACATGTACAAAAATCGGTATACACATGTAACACACCAATACCTACAAAAAAGTCTCTGGTACGAAATCCGAATCCCAACAGGAAGTCGGTTATTTTTAATTTTCCCTGCAAAATTGGTGTTGTTTTTGTCATTTTCAGGGGTTGTATTTTAACGAACTGCTCCTAGAGATTTATTCAGATCAACACCAAACTTGGTCAGTGTAATCTAAAGCCCTTTATGATGTTAAATTGCGAAGGAATTGAGGTTTTGTTAAAGGGCGTGTCCATGGCGGCCTGACAAATTTCGATGATTCGCCATGAAAAATGATGGTGCCATAACTCAGACATACAATGTCCAATCTGCCCCAAACTTCACATGTTTGATAAGACTCTTGACCTGAACAGATCTACATGCCAATATTCAGTTATAGTCATAGTGCCAACTATTGGAAACAGGAAGTGACATATTTTACACTGTGACAAACTACTCCTAGAAATTTTATGACATTAATGTCTTTTTTGTGGTCAGTCTAATCTAAAGACCTGTGTGATGTTTAGTTGTGAAGATCTTGAGTTTTTGTTAAAAGGCGTGTCCATGACGCCATGACGAAGTTCGATGTCTCGCCATGGAAATAAAAGATGTTATAACTCAGGCATAAAATGTCCGATCTTGCCCAAACTTCACATGTGTGATAAGGGTCCTGGCTTGAACACATCTGAAGGCCAATATTCCATTGGGTGTGGCAAAATGGCTCGATAGCGCCACCTATATACTTTCAACGGAGTGCATATGCACATTCAATGGAGTGCGCCTCGAGCTATTTTTCACGTACATGTACAAAAATCGGTACACACATGTAACACACCAATACCTACAAAAAAGTCTCTTGGTACGAAATCCGAATCCCATCAGGAAGTCGGCTATTTAGAATTTTCTCTGCAAAATTGGCGTTGTTTTTGCCATTTTTAGGGGTTGTACTTTAACAAACTACTCCTAGAGATATATTCAGATCAACACCAATCTTGGTCAGTTAAATCTAAAGGTGTTTGCGATGTTAAATTGCGAAGATTTTGAGGTTTCGTTAAAGGGCATGCACATGGCGGCCTGACAAAATTCGATGTTTCGCCATGAAAAAGGAAGTTGCTGTTACTCAGACTTACAATGTCCAATCTGCCCCAAACTTCACATGTTAGATAAGACTTCTGCCCTTAACAGATCTACATGCCCATATTCAGTTATAGTCATAGCGCCACCTGCTGGCAACAGGAAGTGACATGTTGCATGCTGTGACAAACTACTCCTAGAATTTTTTTGAGATTAATGTATTTTTTGTAGTCAGTCTAATCTAAAGGCCTGTGCAATGTTAACTTGTGGAGATCTTGAGTTTTTGTTAAAGGGCATGTCCATGGCGTCATGACAAATTTTGATGTCTCGCCACAGCAAAAGAAGTTGTTGTAACTCAGGCATAATTTGTTCGATCTTCCCCAAATTTCACATGTTCGATAAGAGTCCTGCCCTGAACACATCTGAAGGCCAATAGTCCATTATAATGAAAGCACCACCTGCTGGCAACACAAAGATTGGCACAAATATGGAGTAAACTTTGATGTATTCCACTTATATTTATGAGTTTAAATGCATGTTTCTCACCGTTCACCTATTTACTAAAGCCACTCGCTGCCTGTGAGCCCGTGTGCGAGGGCCCGTTTATCGCTGCTTGCAGCTTTAATTAGGGCTCAAGCCTGGAGGGCGAGAGCCCTATTGTTTTCCTTAGGATTATTATTTTTTTTTTTTTCTTTATTCTTCTAATTTTTTTCTAAGGTTTCGGGGGCTTTTGGGGTCCTTAACATGCTCAAAAACTCTTGAAAATTGGCACACACCTTGGAACCTGCGGCCATTAGGGCTGGGCAGAGTCTGATACACGGGCGTGGCACAGGGGCTCTACAGCGCCCCCTGTAGTACCGAGGGCCATATATCATGCATACTTGCACGTATAGATATGAAACTTGGTACATATATATAACTCATCAAACCAAACAACTTTCACACTGCATGTCATAAGCTCCGCCCAACAGGAAGTTGGCTATTTAGGGTTTTATGAAAAACACATGCTCTGGAATTTGATATACTCCTCTGAGGAACTCCACCCGTTCACCACAAAACTCGGTGAACACGATCTCAAGACATTGGGGATGCTAAATTGCGAAGAGATTTTTGATATCTCGAATGGTTTGCCCGTGGCGAGGCGTTGAAATTATGGCGAGAAATTAGAAACAGGAAATGTATAATAACATCCACATACATTTCCTGATTTTGATCAAACTTAATTGGTTTGTTCGTTGTATGATACCGATCGTATATATGTGACTATTAGGAGTCAAAGTTATAGCGCCACCAACTGGCAGCAGGAAGTGAATCATTTTCAGAACGCTTTGAATTCAGCATCTTATTTTTACTTGATTTGCTTCAAACTTCATCAGAATAATGACAAAACACGGCCGAAGAAAATCTGTCGTGGGGATATTTATATCTAATATAGTGTTGCCATGGCAACGTGTCAAACTTGAATGTTCTGTTCTGGTGATTTTTAGGCAGATAACTAGCTCAGATTTACATGAAACTCGAAACAGATATCAGTATTAAAGATAGCTAGACCATGGCAAAAGCTTTTAAAAGGGCGTGGAAGAGGCACTCTATAGCGCCACCTTTTGTCAAAAGTGGGGGGGTTAGTTTTAGCTACAGACACCAAACTTGGTACATAAATTGCTCTTATCAAGACTGACAACTTTCTAATTCGCAGTCATAAGCTACGACCAACAGGAAGTTGGCTATTTTGACTTGAATATGGATTTTTGGGAATTTTATTTTGTGAATTAATGCATACTCCTCCCAGGGGAAGTACACTATACACACCAAACTTTGTCTACATTAAGAAAAAACATTGAGGAACTTAAATTGCGAATGAATTTTGGATAGCTTGAACGGTTTTGTCTTGGTGATTTTTTGAAATAACAGTAAAAAGTGAAACATTAATCGTCTTGTATTTTTAAATTGCAGTTTCCAAACCTTTATAGAAAACCAGTGATTCTGAGGAAATATGCATAGTTTCATGACTTTACAGCACTGTATGATTAAAAGAAAATTAAAAAACTGTCAGACATCTGATCTCACTCTGTCACTCTGTGTGAGGAATGTATGTGTGCTGACTGTGTGTGTGTGTGTGTGTGTGTGTGTGTGTGTGAGTGTGAGTGGGGGAGAGGTGTGAGGTGTGAGGTGAGTGGCAGACAAGACAGGGAGAGAGAGGGACTTAAACATCTCTTTAATCACCAGAAAAAAATATTATTTTAAATTGTTATTTTTTTTTTTTTTTGTTGTTGCTAATTGTGCTGTTTTCATTACAGCTTAAGAAATATCTTAGGCCTTATCCTTCTCTGACAGTTTCAGGGATTAAAAAAAATCTAAAAATACTTATTTTAGCTGCAAATAATAATTTCAAACTCATTTGATACTGACCTCTGACACCCTGTGACATGACATTTATTTGAATTTACATAATCTCAACGATGTAACAGTAAAACTGTTCAGCTCACAGATGAAGACTAAGCTGTGATGCAAGCAGAACTATTTCACAAATGCTTAAAGGTTAATGAAATCATAACAAAACACTTTTAAATTATTTAAGGATTTGGTAATACTTTAAAATAATGTCTCAATTGTTAACATTAGTAAATGCATTGGTAACACTTCATAATAGCTGCACTCCTAGCTAAGCATTAGTAAATAGCCAGTTCATGCTTTATATATCCTTCTCCCAAAATTAATATTTTAGTAAGCATTTTATAAATACAGCTATAATTAAATTATTCATAGTTTATATGCACATTTATTTTGAGGAGATTAAAGGCTGTTATCTTCCAAAATAAAAAATAAATAAAAAAATAAAAATAAACTAACACAGAACTAAAAAGGGAATCATTAATTGGCTTGTATTTTTAAATTGCAGCTTCCAAACATTTCAAAGCATTTTTTCATACAGATATCAAATAATTCTGAGGAAATATGCATAGTTTCACGACTTTACAACACTGTATGGACAACAGAAGATTTAAAAACTGTCAGACTTCTTAACTGACATGATCTCACTCTGGCCACCCTGTCTGTGTGAGGGAAGGGAGGGGGAGGGGGAGGGGGAGGGGGAGTGTGAGGGGGTTGGTGACTGACTGCATTTTTGGTGACTGACAGTGTGTGTGAATTGTAGGAAGGGGAGGTGCTATCTGGCAGAGAGAGAGACAGAGAGAGAGAGAGAGAGAGAGAGAGAGAGAGAGACCTAATCATCTCTTTAATCAACAGGGGGAAAAAATCAGTATTTTCAATGTTTATTGTTTTTGTTGTTGCTAATGGTGGTGTTTTTTCCTTTCATTACAGGTTAAGAAATCTCTTAGGCCTTATCCTTTTCTGACAGTTTTAGGGATTTAAAAACATCCTAAGAATCCTTATTTGTGCTGCAAATAATAATTTCAAACTCATTTGATACTGACCTATGACAACCTGTGACGTGACATGACATTTATTAATCTCATGGATGTAACAGTAAAACTATTCAACTGACAGATAAAGCTGCAATGCAAGCAAAACTATTTCACAAATGCTTATAGGTCATTAAAATCATTACAAAACACTAATACATTATTTAAGGATTTGGTAACACTGTAAAATAATGTCTAATTTGTTAACATTAGTAAATGCATTGGTAACACTTTATAATAATTGCACTCATTAGCTAAGCATTAGTAAATAGTTCATGATTATAAAGCCTTTTCCCTTAATAATAGTCATTATTAAGCAGTAATAGTAGTATCTGTAGTATCTGTGCTCGCGACCGCTCACACCTCATGTTTGCGGCTGAATGTTCGTAATTGATGGATGGACATCTATGCCTGGGTATAGGACATCAGCAATCCGGCACAGAGAAAAGAAAACTAAAGAAAAAAAAAAACAGGCATAAAGTTGTCTTGACATTGGACATTCGAGAGTCTCAAATTTAGGGCCGGTCTCTAAAGTTACATGTGATATTGTTATACACTTTTATAACGTCAGTAGCATTTGAAGAGAATGACTTACAGTCATAAAAACAACTGTAATTGTTCATCTAGGTGACAGCTATAATGCACAATTAATTTGAATGTTTGATATTTATTACAACAAACTGTAAGTCATATGTAAATTATGCTACTTTTTCACATGGGCTCATATGCAAATTTGAAGCTCAATAGCATTTGTGTAAATGCATTGGTAACACTTTATAATAACTGCACTCAATAGCTAAGCATTAGTAAATAGTTCATGATTATAAAGCCTTTTCCCTTAATAATAGTCATTATTAAGCAGTAATACATCTATAAATAAATATAAAAATAAAGTGTTACTAAAGTTATATATATTGTTCTGTGTATGTGATTTCAAAGTCTAGATTGGTCGGATTAACCCTTTTACTGCCGCATCCTTTTAAACTTGATTGTCAGAGGGTTACTGTAAATGCTTATGCCCGGTGGGCACAGTTTTTCCGATGCCACCGGGGTGGCGTTGCACTGACGACTTGAGCCCGACATCGCTGCTTGCAGCTATATTTAGGGCTCAAGCCCGAAGGGACGAAGAGCCCTATTGTTCCCCTAAGGATTATTCTTATTATTAGGGCTCAAGCCCGAAGGGGCGAAGAGCCCTATTGTTCTTCTAAGGATTATTCTTGTTAGGGCCCGAGCACCGATGGTGTGAGGACCCTCTTGGAATTGCTCCGTTTATTATTATTATTATTAGGGCTCAAGCCCGAAGGGGCGAAGAGCCCTATTGTTCCCCTAAGGATTATTTAGGGCTCAAGCCCGAAGGGGCGAAGAGCCCTATTGTTCTTCTAAGGATTATTTAGGGCTCAAGCCTGGAGGGCGAAGAGCCCTATTGTTCTTCTAAGGATTATTCTTGTTAGGGCTCAAGCCTGGAGGGCGAGAGCCCTATTGTTTTCCTTAGGATTATTTGTTATTATTATTATTATTATTATTATTATTATTATTATTATTATTATTATTATTATTTTTCTTCAAGGTTTCGGGGGCTTTTGGGGCCCTTAACATGCTTAAAAAGTCTTGAAAATTGGCACACACATTGGAACCTGCGGCCATTAGGGCCGGGCAGAGACTGATACACGGGCGTGGCACAGGGGCTCTACAGCGCCCCCTGGAATATGGAGGGCCATATATCATACATACTTGCACATAGACATACGAAACTCGGTACACATATAGAACTCATCAATACAAACAACTTTCGTATTGCATATCATAGGCTCCGCCCAACAGGAAGTTGGCTATTTGGGGTTTATTATTCATATTTGTCGTCAAAGTTGTGGGGGCTTTTGGGGTCCTTAACATACTCAAAAACTCTTGAAAATTTGCGCACACTTTGGAATCTGTGGCCTGAAGGAGCCTGCAGAGGCTGAGACCTGGGCGTGGCACAGGGGCTCTACGGCGCCCCCTGGATCACAGTTATAAATGTTGATGTATAGCTCACACATACTTGCACGTATTAATATGAAACTCAGTACACATATAGATCTCATCGTGCCGAACAACTTTCGTATTGCATATCATAGGCTCCGCCCAACAGGAAGTCAGCTATTTAGAGTTATGTAAAAAGCGCATGCTCTGGAATTTGAAATACTTGTCATAGGTTTTTTACTCGATTGCCGCCAAACTCGGTCAACATGATCTCAAGACATTGGGGATGAAAAATTGCCAGGGGATTTTTGATATCTCAAACGGTTTGCTCGTGGCGAGGCTTTGAAATTATGGCGAGAAATGAGAAACAGGAAGTGTCTAATACCATCCACATACATTTCCTAATTTTAATCAAACTTCATCAGATTATTCATTGTATGATGTCGATCGCATATATGTGACTATTAGGAGTCAAAGTTATAGCGCCACCAAGTGGCAGCAGGAAGTGTGTCATTTTCAAAATGCTTTGAATTCAGCATCTTATTTTTACTCGATTTGCTTCAAACTTCATCAGAATAATGTTAAAACACAGCCGATATAAATCTGCTGGGGGGATATTGATATCTAAAAATATTGTTGCCGTGGCAACATGTCAAACTGGAATACTTCTCAGGTGATTTTGAGGCATATAACATGCTTAGAATTTCATCAAACTCAGAACACATATCAGTATTAGTGACAGCTAGACACTGGCAAAATTTCATAAGAGGGCGTGGAAGAGGCACTCTATAGCGCCACCTTTTGTCAAAAGTGGGGGGGTTAGTTTTAGCTACAGACACCAAACTCAGTACAAAAATTGTTCTTATCAAGACGGACAACTTTCTAATTCACAGTCATCAGCTACGACCAACAGGAAGTCGGCTATTTTGATTTGAATGTGGATTGTTTTTTACATTTAGCTGTGAATTAATGCATACTGCTCAGAGGAGAGTAACACTATACACACCAAACTTGGTGTACATGTTGAAAAAACATTGAGGAACTTAAATTGTGAATGGGTTTTGGATAGCTTGGATGGTTTTGTCGTGGGGATTTTTTAAAATGACAATAAAGATGGAATTATTAATTTTCCTGCATTTTTAAATTCCAAACACTTCAAAACCTTTTTTCATACAGAAAAAAAGTTATTCTGAGTAAATATGCATAGTTTCATGACTTTACAACACTGTATGGATAACAGAAAATTAAAAAACTGTCAGACATCTCATATCACTCTGTCCCTCTGTTTGAGTGTGTGTGCTTAGACTTCCATTGTCTGAGAGAAATAGCGCCCCTACAGGTGCAGTTACCGGAATAAAAAAGGGAGGAGACTGTCTTTTGGTTTCACTTTTAAATCGGTTAAAATACAAATAAATACTTGGATTTAATTCACACTGACAAGCTAAACCAACATATATGATTATTATAAGGTCAGGGCTCATTAATAATTGATGTGTGGTCAGTGATACGTGAGAAACACGAGAGATGAATCACCGCTCTGAGCAGGAGCGTGTGGAATGATGAGCTCAGAAAAAAACGAGTTTATTCTTGTTTTATAGCTATTAAAAATAAAGTATTGCAGCGATATCACACAATTCACCAATTAGAGCACACCAAGAGCTAAATTAAGATGTTTTTGAACTGTTTGTGTGAAAATGAAATATTCGCGGCTGCCTATCTGAAATCACTGCCTCCGATCAGCGCGCACAGTGTCACAAGTTCAAAACAAACGAATTTATTCTTGTTTAAGAGCTTTTCAAAATAAATTATTGCCATAAATGCACACAATACATCCATTATAACACTACACGAGCTAAATGCAGGTGTTTGTGACCCGTTTAAGTGTGCAAGACTATTTGAAAGCGCGACTGGCAGAATAACATTTCTCTCTTGAGCTGCAGGATTCTGCCTTTCGTCGTAAGAACGAACACATCACGGACAAGATTATTTCAAAATACATAATAGCTTGGCGAATATAAACGAAAACAGCCACGTGAACATAAACTGTTGAGAAATAAATCTGAAGTGGATCTACTGGATTTTAATATTAAGTGACCGCATATACCAGCTGCTTCTGTCTTCAATTTTAATCTATATAAAAAATTAAACTCATTCATCTTGGCTGCTTTTTTAATGTGTGTACGTATTTATTTATTATTTTGCTCTAACAAGACTTAATCTATATTTAATTAAATCAATTACATTTGATTTTACATTTGATTTGTCCATTTCTGCATCTAAACGCCTAAAAACCTAAAACATGCTCTATTATATTATTGTTAGCAATTTCTTTATCGTCCAATTTATTTGGTGTACACACTTTATTTTCATAATAAACTCGTTTGTTAGATTATACACAGTTATAGTGGTCTATAATAAATATTGACAGGTTTTATTCAAGCTGTTTAGAATGATTGCCATAGGCTAATTTTTAAAAATGTAAATCCCAAAAAAAAAAAAAAAAAAAAAAAAATGTAAATAAATAAAAACATTGGAAAAGAATAACTTGTACTTTTTTATACATTTTGTATAGTTTCATAGTTTATGCATTATAGTTATAAAAACAAACAAATTTAGCCACTCACATAGAAATCTTAGGCCTTATCCTTTTCTGACAGTTTTAGGGATTTTTAAAAATCCTAAAAAACCTTATTTGTGCTGCAAATAATAATTTCAAACTAATTTGATACTGACCTCTGACATCCTGTGACATGATATTTATTTGAATTTACATAATCTCATGGATGTAACAGTAAATCTGTTCAGCTCACAGATCAAGACTAAGCTGTAATGTAAGCAGAACTTTCACAAATGCTTTTAGGTCAATAAAATCATTACAAAACACTTACAAATCATTTAAGGGATTTGATAACACTGTAAAATAATGTCTAATTTGTTAACATTAGCAAATGCATTGATAACACTTTATAATAACTGCATTCATTAGTAAATAGTCAGTTCATGCTTCATAAAGCCTTGTCCCAATATTAATAGTCAGTAGTAAGCAGTTTATAAATACAGCTATAAATAGCTAATTTATTAAAAAGGAGAGTAAAGGGTCAGTTATCTTCCTATGAAAAATAAAAAAATAAAAATAAACAAACAACAACACAGATTGATACAGAACTCAGAAATGTTATTGTGGATTTATGATAAACTCAGCCTGTAAATGAATTCATTCTCCTCCAAGAAGACACAAGTAGTTCACACCAAACTTTTTTAACATGAAGCCATATACTGAAGATGTTAAATTGCGAATGGGTTTAGGATACCTTAAATGGTGTGGCCATAGAGATTTATTAAAGTAACATAAAAAATTACCATAGTTATTTTACTATATCTTTAAAATTTTTAATTCCAACTCTTCATAATTTTTTATATACCTAGAAGTCATCATTTGAAGGAAGCACAGTAAGTTTCATAGCTTTATCATTTTCAAGAGCCAGCATAAAATTAAAACTATCATAACATATAAATCAAGCTGGCAATTCTTAGTACCAATAATGGCCACCAGATGGCGCTATATGATCACTTTTGAATAATTATTGTAGAAACAAGTATGATTTAAATCATTTATAGAAATCTTTCAAAGAAAAATAATATGAATTTTATGTATTTTACTGATAAAATGACCCTCACTTAATTAGAACAACATGCTGAAGTATTGTGAACTGTATATTAAGAATAATTCTTTATAGGCTTTATGGACAGATAAGTTTTGAGTGACTCTTGAAGGATCAGCACCACATTCTCTTTTACCACTGTTTAAAGAATGTATCTTACAGTACAGGTGCGGATGAATTTTGAATAGCTTGAATGGTTTTGTCGTGGTGATTTTTTGAAATAACAGTAAAAAAGTAACCAGTAAATGTCTTTTATTTTTTTAAGTGCAGCTTCTAAACACTTCAAAAAAATTTACACATAGAAGACAAGTCATTCTGAGGAAATATGCATAGTTTCATGACTATACAACACTATATGGATGATAGAAAATTAAAAAACTATCATACATCTGATGTCACTCTGTCCCTCTGTCACTGTGGGTAATGTGTGTGTGTGTGTGTGTGCGTGTGTGTGTGTGTATGTGTGTGTGTGTGTGTGTGTTAAGTGAATTAGTTGTGAAACTATCAGGGAGCATTTAGTCTCCAGCGCCAACATTTTACAGAACTGCCACTTTCCTGGAGTCTCAGAATTACTCGGTGTAAGGTTCTGAGAGATCTAAGATTCCAAAAAATGATTTAATTAGAATACCATGAAGTATTGTGAAATACTATATATTAAGACTTTATATATAGGCTTTATGAATAGATTAGAGTGACTTGTGAAGGACCAGCACCACCTCCTCTTGTTCGATGGTTTGAGGAATATATCTTCCAGAATCCGGGATTAAGATTTAGGAGCTCATTTTTATTCCACCTCCTTTCCTGAAAGTTTGTCTTGCAGAATTGACTAAAAATTAATCTTCACATTAATTCCTAATTATTTTGCAATTATTTTTGTCAGTTCTTCTTGACCTGTTTTTTTTTTTTTCTTCTTCTTTTCTGACCTCATGACCCAGTCAGCATTTTTGTACAATGGTCAAGTCTTAACTTATCCATTTCTGTATTGCATTTGTGTTTGATATTTCTCATGGGTATTTCATAATTTTCGACTTTGAGTTAAAACAGTTTGAGTTAAAACTCTTTTTTAGCGCATTTCATCTGTAAAAGAAAACATGCCTAATAATTCTGCACATTAATATAAGGAGTTTTTCTCTTCCAGCTTTCCTGGACTATTGTATAGCACTCATAAATGATTAAATAAAAAATAATGGTAGTTATTAAGATTGATATGGTTTGGAATTGGTAAAATGTGCTTGGAAAAAAATCACAATAAAACAATGTTTTAATGTTTAAGTTTGGAATATTAACTGACATGAATGAATGCTATATAAATATTGTTCATGTTAACATAATGTTTATAAATGAAATCTTATTGTAAAGTGTTACTATATATATATATATATATATATATATATATATATATATATATATATTATATGTTAGGGCCGGGACTCGATTAAAAAAATTAATCTAATTAATTAGAGGCTTTGTAATTAATTAATCGAAATTAATCGCATTTTAATCGCATATAAATATTTGACCTGAGAACAGTGAGAAGTAATTATTTTTCACATGGATTTATAATATACCATTGAATAATGACTGAATACATAAGCTTAAGCAACAAAATATTGTTTATTTTTGTTCAACCAAGTGTAGCAG
>NC_068418.1:460239-484321 GCF_023724105.1 Carassius gibelio
TGTCAGTTAATATTCCAAACTTAAACATTAAAACATTGTTTTATTGTGATTTTTTTCCAAGCACATTTTACCAATTCCAAACCATATCAATCTTAATAACTACCATTATTTTTTATTTAATCATTTATGAGTGCTATACAATAGTCCAGGAAAGCTGGAAGAGAAAAACTCCTTATATTAATGTGCAGAATTATTAGGCATGTTTTCTTTTACAGATGAAATGCGCTAAAAAAGAGTTTTAACTCAAACTGTTTTAACTCAAAGTCGAAAATTATGAAATACCCATGAGAAATATCAAACACAAATGCAATACAGAAATGGATAAGTTAAGACTTGACCATTGTACAAAAATGCTGACTGGGTCATGAGGTCAGAAAAGAAGAAGAAAAAAAAAAAAACAGGTCAAGAAGAACTGACAAAAATAATTGCAAAATAATTAGGAATTAATGTGAAGATTAATTTTTAGTCAATTCTGCAAGACAAACTTTCAGGAAAGGAGGTGGAATAAAAATGAGCTCCTAAATCTTAATCCCGGATTCTGGAAGATATATTCCTCAAACCATCGAACAAGAGGAGGTGGTGCTGGTCCTTCACAAGTCACTCTAATCTATTCATAAAGCCTATATATAAAGTCTTAATATATAGTATTTCACAATACTTCATGGTATTCTAATTAAATCATTTTTTGGAATCTTAGATCTCTCAGAACCTTACACCGAGTAATTCTGAGACTCCAGGAAAGTGGCAGTTCTGTAAAATGTTGGCGCTGGAGACTAAATGCTCCCTGATAGTTTCACAACTAATTCACTTAACACACACACACACACACACATACACACACACACACGCACACACACACACACACACATTACCCACAGTGACAGAGGGACAGAGTGACATCAGATGTATGATAGTTTTTTAATTTTCTATCATCCATATAGTGTTGTATAGTCATGAAACTATGCATATTTCCTCAGAATGACTTGTCTTCTATGTGTAAATTTTTTTGAAGTGTTTAGAAGCTGCACTTAAAAAAATAAAAGACATTTACTGGTTACTTTTTTACTGTTATTTCAAAAAATCACCACGACAAAACCATTCAAGCTATTCAAAATTCATCCGCACCTGTACTGTAAGATACATTCTTTAAACAGTGGTAAAAGAGAATGTGGTGCTGATCCTTCAAGAGTCACTCAAAACTTATCTGTCCATAAAGCCTATAAAGAATTATTCTTAATATACAGTTCACAATACTTCAGCATGTTGTTCTAATTAAGTGAGGGTCATTTTATCAGTAAAATACATAAAATTCATATTATTTTTCTTTGAAAGATTTCTATAAATGATTTAAATCATACTTGTTTCTACAATAATTATTCAAAAGTGATCATATAGCGCCATCTGGTGGCCATTATTGGTACTAAGAATTGCCAGCTTGATTTATATGTTATGATAGTTTTAATTTTATGCTGGCTCTTGAAAATGATAAAGCTATGAAACTTACTGTGCTTCCTTCAAATGATGACTTCTAGGTATATAAAAAATTATGAAGAGTTGGAATTAAAAATTTTAAAGATATAGTAAAATAACTATGGTAATTTTTTATGTTACTTTAATAAATCTCTATGGCCACACCATTTAAGGTATCCTAAACCCATTCGCAATTTAACATCTTCAGTATATGGCTTCATGTTAAAAAAGTTTGGTGTGAACTACTTGTGTCTTCTTGGAGGAGAATGAATTCATTTACAGGCTGAGTTTATCATAAATCCACAATAACATTTCTGAGTTCTGTATCAATCTGTGTTGTTGTTTGTTTATTTTTATTTTTTTATTTTTCATAGGAAGATAACTGACCCTTTACTCTCCTTTTTAATAAATTAGCTATTTATAGCTGTATTTATAAACTGCTTACTACTGACTATTAATATTGGGACAAGGCTTTATGAAGCATGAACTGACTATTTACTAATGAATGCAGTTATTATAAAGTGTTATCAATGCATTTGCTAATGTTAACAAATTAGACATTATTTTACAGTGTTATCAAATCCCTTAAATGATTTGTAAGTGTTTTGTAATGATTTTATTGACCTAAAAGCATTTGTGAAAGTTCTGCTTACATTACAGCTTAGTCTTGATCTGTGAGCTGAACAGATTTACTGTTACATCCATGAGATTATGTAAATTCAAATAAATATCATGTCACAGGATGTCAGAGGTCAGTATCAAATTAGTTTGAAATTATTATTTGCAGCACAAATAAGGTTTTTTAGGATTTTTAAAAATCCCTAAAACTGTCAGAAAAGGATAAGGCCTAAGATTTCTATGTGAGTGGCTAAATTTGTTTGTTTTTATAACTATAATGCATAAACTATGAAACTATACAAAATGTATAAAAAAGTACAAGTTATTCTTTTCCAATGTTTTTATTTATTTACATTTTTTTTTTTTTTTTTTTTTTTTTGGGATTTACATTTTTAAAAATTAGCCTATGGCAATCATTCTAAACAGCTTGAATAAAACCTGTCAATATTTATTATAGACCACTATAACTGTGTATAATCTAACAAACGAGTTTATTATGAAAATAAAGTGTGTACACCAAATAAATTGGACGATAAAGAAATTGCTAACAATAATATAATAGAGCATGTTTTAGGTTTTTAGGCGTTTAGATGCAGAAATGGACAAATCAAATGTAAAATCAAATGTAATTGATTTAATTAAATATAGATTAAGTCTTGTTAGAGCAAAATAATAAATAAATACGTACACACATTAAAAAAGCAGCCAAGATGAATGAGTTTAATTTTTTATATAGATTAAAATTGAAGACAGAAGCAGCTGGTATATGCGGTCACTTAATATTAAAATCCAGTAGATCCACTTCAGATTTATTTCTCAACAGTTTATGTTCACGTGGCTGTTTTCGTTTATATTCGCCAAGCTATTATGTATTTTGAAATAATCTTGTCCGTGATGTGTTCGTTCTTACGACGAAAGGCAGAATCCTGCAGCTCAAGAGAGAAATGTTATTCTGCCAGTCGCGCTTTCAAATAGTCTTGCACACTTAAACGGGTCACAAACACCTGCATTTAGCTCGTGTAGTGTTATAATGGATGTATTGTGTGCATTTATGGCAATAATTTATTTTGAAAAGCTCTTAAACAAGAATAAATTCGTTTGTTTTGAACTTGTGACACTGTGCGCGCTGATCGGAGGCAGTGATTTCAGATAGGCAGCCGCGAATATTTCATTTTCACACAAACAGTTCAAAAACATCTTAATTTAGCTCTTGGTGTGCTCTAATTGGTGAATTGTGTGATATCGCTGCAATACTTTATTTTTAATAGCTATAAAACAAGAATAAACTCGTTTTTTTCTGAGCTCATCATTCCACACGCTCCTGCTCAGAGCGGTGATTCATCTCTCGTGTTTCTCACGTATCACTGACCACACATCAATTATTAATGAGCCCTGACCTTATAATAATCATATATGTTGGTTTAGCTTGTCAGTGTGAATTAAATCCAAGTATTTATTTGTATTTTAACCGATTTAAAAGTGAAACCAAAAGACAGTCTCCTCCCTTTTTTATTCCGGTAACTGCACCTGTAGGGGCGCTATTTCTCTCAGACAATGGAAGTCTAAGCACACACACTCAAACAGAGGGACAGAGTGATATGAGATGTCTGACAGTTTTTTAATTTTCTGTTATCCATACAGTGTTGTAAAGTCATGAAACTATGCATATTTACTCAGAATAACTTTTTTTCTGTATGAAAAAAGGTTTTGAAGTGTTTGGAATTTAAAAATGCAGGAAAATTAATAATTCCATCTTTATTGTCATTTTAAAAAATCCCCACGACAAAACCATCCAAGCTATCCAAAACCCATTCACAATTTAAGTTCCTCAATGTTTTTTCAACATGTACACCAAGTTTGGTGTGTATAGTGTTACTCTCCTCTGAGCAGTATGCATTAATTCACAGCTAAATGTAAAAAACAATCCACATTCAAATCAAAATAGCCGACTTCCTGTTGGTCGTAGCTGATGACTGTGAATTAGAAAGTTGTCCGTCTTGATAAGAACAATTTTTGTACTGAGTTTGGTGTCTGTAGCTAAAACTAACCCCCCCACTTTTGACAAAAGGTGGCGCTATAGAGTGCCTCTTCCACGCCCTCTTATGAAATTTTGCCAGTGTCTAGCTGTCACTAATACTGATATGTGTTCTGAGTTTGATGAAATTCTAAGCATGTTATATGCCTCAAAATCACCTGAGAAGTATTCCAGTTTGACATGTTGCCACGGCAACAATATTTTTAGATATCAATATCCCCCCAGCAGATTTATATCGGCTGTGTTTTAACATTATTCTGATGAAGTTTGAAGCAAATCGAGTAAAAATAAGATGCTGAATTCAAAGCATTTTGAAAATGACACACTTCCTGCTGCCACTTGGTGGCGCTATAACTTTGACTCCTAATAGTCACATATATGCGATCGACATCATACAATGAATAATCTGATGAAGTTTGATTAAAATTAGGAAATGTATGTGGATGGTATTAGACACTTCCTGTTTCTCATTTCTCGCCATAATTTCAAAGCCTCGCCACGAGCAAACCGTTTGAGATATCAAAAATCCCCTGGCAATTTTTCATCCCCAATGTCTTGAGATCATGTTGACCGAGTTTGGCGGCAATCGAGTAAAAAACCTATGACAAGTATTTCAAATTCCAGAGCATGCGCTTTTTACATAACTCTAAATAGCTGACTTCCTGTTGGGCGGAGCCTATGATATGCAATACGAAAGTTGTTCGGCACGATGAGATCTATATGTGTACTGAGTTTCATATTAATACGTGCAAGTATGTGTGAGCTATACATCAACATTTATAACTGTGATCCAGGGGGCGCCGTAGAGCCCCTGTGCCACGCCCAGGTCTCAGCCTCTGCAGGCTCCTTCAGGCCACAGATTCCAAAGTGTGCGCAAATTTTCAAGAGTTTTTGAGTATGTTAAGGACCCCAAAAGCCCCCACAACTTTGACGACAAATATGAATAATAAACCCCAAATAGCCAACTTCCTGTTGGGCGGAGCCTATGATATGCAATACGAAAGTTGTTTGTATTGATGAGTTCTATATGTGTACCGAGTTTCGTATGTCTATGTGCAAGTATGTATGATATATGGCCCTCCATATTCCAGGGGGCGCTGTAGAGCCCCTGTGCCACGCCCGTGTATCAGTCTCTGCCCGGCCCTAATGGCCGCAGGTTCCAATGTGTGTGCCAATTTTCAAGACTTTTTAAGCATGTTAAGGGCCCCAAAAGCCCCCGAAACCTTGAAGAAAAATAATAATAATAAATAATAATAATAATAATAATAATAATAATAATAATAATAACAAATAATCCTAAGGAAAACAATAGGGCTCTCGCCCTCCAGGCTTGAGCCCTAACAAGAATAATCCTTAGAAGAACAATAGGGCTCTTCGCCCTCCAGGCTTGAGCCCTAAATAATCCTTAGAAGAACAATAGGGCTCTTCGCCCCTTCGGGCTTGAGCCCTAAATAATCCTTAGGGGAACAATAGGGCTCTTCGCCCCTTCGGGCTTGAGCCCTAATAATAATAATAATAAACGGAGCAATTCCAAGAGGGTCCTCACACCATCGGTGCTCGGGCCCTAACAAGAATAATCCTTAGAAGAACAATAGGGCTCTTCGCCCCTTCGGGCTTGAGCCCTAATAATAAGAATAATCCTTAGGGGAACAATAGGGCTCTTCGTCCCTTCGGGCTTGAGCCCTAAATATAGCTGCAAGCAGCGATGTCGGGCTCAAGTCGTCAGTGCAACGCCACCCCGGTGGCATCGGAAAAACTGTGCCCACCGGGCATAAGCATTTACAGTAACCCTCTGACAATCAAGTTTAAAAGGATGCGGCAGTAAAAGGGTTAATCCGACCAATCTAGACTTTGAAATCACATACACAGAACAATATATATAACTTTAGTAACACTTTATTTTTATATTTATTTATAGATGTATTACTGCTTAATAATGACTATTATTAAGGGAAAAGGCTTTATAATCATGAACTATTTACTAATGCTTAGCTATTGAGTGCAGTTATTATAAAGTGTTACCAATGCATTTACACAAATGCTATTGAGCTTCAAATTTGCATATGAGCCCATGTGAAAAAGTAGCATAATTTACATATGACTTACAGTTTGTTGTAATAAATATCAAACATTCAAATTAATTGTGCATTATAGCTGTCACCTAGATGAACAATTACAGTTGTTTTTATGACTGTAAGTCATTCTCTTCAAATGCTACTGACGTTATAAAAGTGTATAACAATATCACATGTAACTTTAGAGACCGGCCCTAAATTTGAGACTCTCGAATGTCCAATGTCAAGACAACTTTATGCCTGTTTTTTTTTTTCTTTAGTTTTCTTTTCTCTGTGCCGGATTGCTGATGTCCTATACCCAGGCATAGATGTCCATCCATCAATTACGAACATTCAGCCGCAAACATGAGGTGTGAGCGGTCGCGAGCACAGATACTACAGATACTACTATTACTGCTTAATAATGACTATTATTAAGGGAAAAGGCTTTATAATCATGAACTATTTACTAATGCTTAGCTAATGAGTGCAATTATTATAAAGTGTTACCAATGCATTTACTAATGTTAACAAATTAGACATTATTTTACAGTGTTACCAAATCCTTAAATAATGTATTAGTGTTTTGTAATGATTTTAATGACCTATAAGCATTTGTGAAATAGTTTTGCTTGCATTGCAGCTTTATCTGTCAGTTGAATAGTTTTACTGTTACATCCATGAGATTAATAAATGTCATGTCACGTCACAGGTTGTCATAGGTCAGTATCAAATGAGTTTGAAATTATTATTTGCAGCACAAATAAGGATTCTTAGGATGTTTTTAAATCCCTAAAACTGTCAGAAAAGGATAAGGCCTAAGAGATTTCTTAACCTGTAATGAAAGGAAAAAACACCACCATTAGCAACAACAAAAACAATAAACATTGAAAATACTGATTTTTTCCCCCTGTTGATTAAAGAGATGATTAGGTCTCTCTCTCTCTCTCTCTCTCTCTCTCTCTCTCTGTCTCTCTCTCTGCCAGATAGCACCTCCCCTTCCTACAATTCACACACACTGTCAGTCACCAAAAATGCAGTCAGTCACCAACCCCCTCACACTCCCCCTCCCCCTCCCCCTCCCCCTCCCTTCCCTCACACAGACAGGGTGGCCAGAGTGAGATCATGTCAGTTAAGAAGTCTGACAGTTTTTAAATCTTCTGTTGTCCATACAGTGTTGTAAAGTCGTGAAACTATGCATATTTCCTCAGAATTATTTGATATCTGTATGAAAAAATGCTTTGAAATGTTTGGAAGCTGCAATTTAAAAATACAAGCCAATTAATGATTCCCTTTTTAGTTCTGTGTTAGTTTATTTTTATTTTTTTATTTATTTTTTATTTTGGAAGATAACAGCCTTTAATCTCCTCAAAATAAATGTGCATATAAACTATGAATAATTTAATTATAGCTGTATTTATAAAATGCTTACTAAAATATTAATTTTGGGAGAAGGATATATAAAGCATGAACTGGCTATTTACTAATGCTTAGCTAGGAGTGCAGCTATTATGAAGTGTTACCAATGCATTTACTAATGTTAACAATTGAGACATTATTTTAAAGTATTACCAAATCCTTAAATAATTTAAAAGTGTTTTGTTATGATTTCATTAACCTTTAAGCATTTGTGAAATAGTTCTGCTTGCATCACAGCTTAGTCTTCATCTGTGAGCTGAACAGTTTTACTGTTACATCGTTGAGATTATGTAAATTCAAATAAATGTCATGTCACAGGGTGTCAGAGGTCAGTATCAAATGAGTTTGAAATTATTATTTGCAGCTAAAATAAGTATTTTTAGATTTTTTTTAATCCCTGAAACTGTCAGAGAAGGATAAGGCCTAAGATATTTCTTAAGCTGTAATGAAAACAGCACAATTAGCAACAACAAAAAAAAAAAAAAATAACAATTTAAAATAATATTTTTTTCTGGTGATTAAAGAGATGTTTAAGTCCCTCTCTCTCCCTGTCTTGTCTGCCACTCACCTCACACCTCACACCTCTCCCCCACTCACACTCACACACACACACACACACACACACACACACACAGTCAGCACACATACATTCCTCACACAGAGTGACAGAGTGAGATCAGATGTCTGACAGTTTTTTAATTTTCTTTTAATCATACAGTGCTGTAAAGTCATGAAACTATGCATATTTCCTCAGAATCACTGGTTTTCTATAAAGGTTTGGAAACTGCAATTTAAAAATACAAGACGATTAATGTTTCACTTTTTACTGTTATTTCAAAAAATCACCAAGACAAAACCGTTCAAGCTATCCAAAATTCATTCGCAATTTAAGTTCCTCAATGTTTTTTCTTAATGTAGACAAAGTTTGGTGTGTATAGTGTACTTCCCCTGGGAGGAGTATGCATTAATTCACAAAATAAAATTCCCAAAAATCCATATTCAAGTCAAAATAGCCAACTTCCTGTTGGTCGTAGCTTATGACTGCGAATTAGAAAGTTGTCAGTCTTGATAAGAGCAATTTATGTACCAAGTTTGGTGTCTGTAGCTAAAACTAACCCCCCCACTTTTGACAAAAGGTGGCGCTATAGAGTGCCTCTTCCACGCCCTTTTAAAAGCTTTTGCCATGGTCTAGCTATCTTTAATACTGATATCTGTTTCGAGTTTCATGTAAATCTGAGCTAGTTATCTGCCTAAAAATCACCAGAACAGAACATTCAAGTTTGACACGTTGCCATGGCAACACTATATTAGATATAAATATCCCCACGACAGATTTTCTTCGGCCGTGTTTTGTCATTATTCTGATGAAGTTTGAAGCAAATCAAGTAAAAATAAGATGCTGAATTCAAAGCGTTCTGAAAATGATTCACTTCCTGCTGCCAGTTGGTGGCGCTATAACTTTGACTCCTAATAGTCACATATATACGATCGGTATCATACAACGAACAAACCAATTAAGTTTGATCAAAATCAGGAAATGTATGTGGATGTTATTATACATTTCCTGTTTCTAATTTCTCGCCATAATTTCAACGCCTCGCCACGGGCAAACCATTCGAGATATCAAAAATCTCTTCGCAATTTAGCATCCCCAATGTCTTGAGATCGTGTTCACCGAGTTTTGTGGTGAACGGGTGGAGTTCCTCAGAGGAGTATATCAAATTCCAGAGCATGTGTTTTTCATAAAACCCTAAATAGCCAACTTCCTGTTGGGCGGAGCTTATGACATGCAGTGTGAAAGTTGTTTGGTTTGATGAGTTATATATATGTACCAAGTTTCATATCTATACGTGCAAGTATGCATGATATATGGCCCTCGGTACTACAGGGGGCGCTGTAGAGCCCCTGTGCCACGCCCGTGTATCAGACTCTGCCCAGCCCTAATGGCCGCAGGTTCCAAGGTGTGTGCCAATTTTCAAGAGTTTTTGAGCATGTTAAGGACCCCAAAAGCCCCCGAAACCTTAGAAAAAAATTAGAAGAATAAAGAAAAAAAAAAAAATAATAATCCTAAGGAAAACAATAGGGCTCTCGCCCTCCAGGCTTGAGCCCTAATTAAAGCTGCAAGCAGCGATAAACGGGCCCTCGCACACGGGCTCACAGGCAGCGAGTGGCTTTAGTAAATAGGTGAACGGTGAGAAACATGCATTTAAACTCATAAATATAAGTGGAATACATCAAAGTTTACTCCATATTTGTGCCAATCTTTGTGTTGCCAGCAGGTGGTGCTTTCATTATAATGGACTATTGGCCTTCAGATGTGTTCAGGGCAGGACTCTTATCGAACATGTGAAATTTGGGGAAGATCGAACAAATTATGCCTGAGTTACAACAACTTCTTTTGCTGTGGCGAGACATCAAAATTTGTCATGACGCCATGGACATGCCCTTTAACAAAAACTCAAGATCTCCACAAGTTAACATTGCACAGGCCTTTAGATTAGACTGACTACAAAAAATACATTAATCTCAAAAAAATTCTAGGAGTAGTTTGTCACAGCATGCAACATGTCACTTCCTGTTGCCAGCAGGTGGCGCTATGACTATAACTGAATATGGGCATGTAGATCTGTTAAGGGCAGAAGTCTTATCTAACATGTGAAGTTTGGGGCAGATTGGACATTGTAAGTCTGAGTAACAGCAACTTCCTTTTTCATGGCGAAACATCGAATTTTGTCAGGCCGCCATGTGCATGCCCTTTAACGAAACCTCAAAATCTTCGCAATTTAACATCGCAAACACCTTTAGATTTAACTGACCAAGATTGGTGTTGATCTGAATATATCTCTAGGAGTAGTTTGTTAAAGTACAACCCCTAAAAATGGCAAAAACAACGCCAATTTTGCAGAGAAAATTCTAAATAGCCGACTTCCTGATGGGATTCGGATTTCGTACCAAGAGACTTTTTTGTAGGTATTGGTGTGTTACATGTGTGTACCGATTTTTGTACATGTACGTGAAAAATAGCTCGAGGCGCACTCCATTGAATGTGCATATGCACTCCGTTGAAAGTATATAGGTGGCGCTATCGAGCCATTTTGCCACACCCAATGGAATATTGGCCTTCAGATGTGTTCAAGCCAGGACCCTTATCACACATGTGAAGTTTGGGCAAGATCGGACATTTTATGCCTGAGTTATAACATCTTTTATTTCCATGGCGAGACATCGAACTTCGTCATGGCGTCATGGACACGCCTTTTAACAAAAACTCAAGATCTTCACAACTAAACATCACACAGGTCTTTAGATTAGACTGACCACAAAAAAGACATTAATGTCATAAAATTTCTAGGAGTAGTTTGTCACAGTGTAAAATATGTCACTTCCTGTTTCCAATAGTTGGCACTATGACTATAACTGAATATTGGCATGTAGATCTGTTCAGGTCAAGAGTCTTATCAAACATGTGAAGTTTGGGGCAGATTGGACATTGTATGTCTGAGTTATGGCACCATCATTTTTCATGGCGAATCATCGAAATTTGTCAGGCCGCCATGGACACGCCCTTTAACAAAACCTCAATTCCTTCGCAATTTAACATCATAAAGGGCTTTAGATTACACTGACCAAGTTTGGTGTTGATCTGAATAAATCTCTAGGAGCAGTTCGTTAAAATACAACCCCTGAAAATGACAAAAACAACACCAATTTTGCAGGGAAAATTAAAAATAACCGACTTCCTGTTGGGATTCGGATTTCGTACCAGAGACTTTTTTGTAGGTATTGGTGTGTTACATGTGTATACCGATTTTTGTACATGTACGTGAAACATAGCTCGAAGCGCACTCCGTTGAAAGTGTATAGGTGGTGCTATCGAGCCATTTTGCCACACCTGATGGAATATTGGCCTTCAGATGTATGCAGGTCAGTACTCTTATCACACATGTGAAGTTTTGGGAAGATCGGACATTTAATGCCTGAGTTATAACATCTTTTATTCCCATGGCGAGACATCGAAATTCGTGACGGCGCCATGGACACGCCTTTTAACGAAAACTCAAGATCTTCACAACTTAACATCGCACAGGCCTTTAGATTAGACTGACCACAAAAAAGACATTGATGTCATAAAATTTCTAGGAGTAGTTCTTCGCAGCGTAAAATATGACACTTCCTGTTGCCAATAGGTGGCGCTATGAATATAACTGATTATGCGCATGTCAATATGTTCAGGTTCAGAGTCTCATCAAACATGTGAAGTTTGGGGCAGATTGGACATTGTATGTCTGAGTTATAGCAACTTCATTTTTCATGGCGAATCATCGAAATTCGCCAGGCCGCCACGGACACGCCCTTCGACGAAAACTCAAGATCTGCGCAATTTAACATCGCTAAGGCCTTTAGATTAGGCATACCAAATTTGGTGTTGATTTGAAGAAATCTCTAGGAGGAGTTCGTTAAAATACAACACATGGAAATGACCAAAATTACACAAAATTTGCTCATAATATTAAAAATAACCGACTTCCTGTTGAGTTTAGAATTTTGGTCCAAGAGTCTTTTTTGTAGGTATTGGTGTGTTACATATGTGTGCCAATTTTTGTGCATGTACGTGAAACATAGCCGGAAGGCTGTTGATTTTCTTAGTGTAGGTGGCGCTGTCGAGCCATTTTGCCACACCCTCTTCTGAATCCTATATCAGACGAAAATTTTCACCAGGTTTGACGCGTGTGCAAAGTTTCATGAGTTTTTGAGCATGTTAAAGCCCTCAAAAATGCGATTCATTCGGGAGAAGAAGAAGAAGAAGAAGAAGAATTAAAGCTGCAAGCAGCGATGAACTGGCCCTCGCACACGGGCTCACAGGCAGCGAGTGGCTTTAGTAAATAGGTGAACGGTGAGAAACATGCATTTAAACTCATAAATATCAGTGGAATACATCAAAGTTTACTCCATATTTGTGCCAATCTTTGTGTTGCCAGCAGGTGGTGCTCTCATTATAATGGACTATTGGCCTTCAGATGTGTTCAGGGCAGGACTCTTATCGAACATGTGAAGTTTGGGGAAGATCGAACAAATTATGCCTGAGTTACAACAACTTCTTTTGCTGTGGCGAGACATCAAAATTTGTCATGACACCATGGACATGCCCTTTAACAAAAACTCAAGATCTCCACAAGTTAACATTGCACAGGCCTTTAGATTAGACTGACTACAAAAAATACATTAATCTCAAAAAAATTCTAGGAGTAGTTTGTCACAGCATGCAACATGTCACTTCCTGTTGCCAGCAGGTGGCGCTATGACTATAACTGAATATGGGCATGTAGATCTGTTAAGGGCAGAAGTCTTATCTAACATGTGAAGTTTGGGGCAGATTGGACATTGTAAGTCTGAGTAACAGCAACTTCCTTTTTCATGGCGAAACATCGAATTTTGCCATGGACATGCCCTTTAACGAAACCTCAAAATCTTCGCAATTTAACATCGCAAACACCTTTAGATTTAACTGACCAAGATTGGTGTTGATCTGAATATATCTCTAGGAGTAGTTTGTTAAAGTACAACCCCTGAAAATGGCAAAAACAACGCCAATTTTGCAGAGAAAATTCTAAATAGCCGACTTCCTGATGGGATTCGGATTTCATACTATGAGACTTTTTTGTAGGTATTGGTGTGTTACATGTGTGTACCGATTTTTGTACATGTACGTGAAAAATAGCTCGAGGCGCACTCCATTGAATGTGCATATGCACTCCGTTGAAAGTTTATAGGTGGCGCTATCGGGCCATTTTGCCACACCCAATGGAATATTGGCCTTCAGATGTGTTCAAGCCAGGACCCTTATCACACATGTGAAGTTTGGGCAAGATCGGACATTTTATGCCTGAGTTATAACATCTTTTATTCCCATGGCGAGACATCGAACTTCGTCATGGCGTCATGGACACGCCTTTTAACAAAAACTCAAGATCTTCACAACTAAACATCACAAAGGTCTTTAGATTAGACTGACCACAAAAAAGACATTAATGTCATAAAATTTCTAGGAGTAGTTTGTCACAGTGTAAAATATGTCACTTCCTGTTGCCAATAGGTGGCGCTATGACTATAACTGAATATTGGCATGTAGATCTGTTCAGGTCAAGAGTCTTATCAAACATGTGAAGTTTGGGGCAGATTGGACATTGTATGTCTGAGTTATGGCACCATCATTTTTTCATGGCGAATCATCGAAATTTGTCAGGCCGCCATGGACACGCCCTTTAACAAAACCTCAATTCCTTCGCAATTTATCATCATAAAGGGCTTTAGATTACACTGACCAAGTTTGGTGTTGATCTGAATAAATCTCTAGGAGGAGTTCGTTAAAATACAACCCCTGAAAATGACAAAAACAACACCAATTTTGCAGGGAAAATTAAAAATAACCGACTTCCTGTTGGGATTCGGATTTCGTACCAAGATAATTTTTTGTAGCTATTGGTGTGTTACATATGTTTACCGATTTTCGTACATGTACATGACATGTAGCTCGAGGCGCACTCCATTGAAAATGTATAGGTGCCGCTGTCGAGCCATTTTGCCACACCGAATGGAATATTAGCCTCCAGATGTGTGCAGGTCAGTACTCTTATCAAACATGTGAAGTTTGGGCAAGATCTGATATTTTATGCCTGAGTTACAACAACTTCTACTCCCATGGCGAGACATCGAACTTTGACATGACGCCATGGACACGCCCTTTAACGAAAATTCAAGATCTTCACAATTTAACATCGTACAGGCCTTTAGATTAGACTGACAACAAAAAAGACATTGATGTCATAAAATTTCTAGGAGTAGTTCTTCGCAGCATAAAATATGACACTTCCTGTTGCCAATAGGTGGCGCTATGAATATAACTGAATATGGGCAACTTCAGTTTTTATAGCAACTTCATTTTTCATGGCGAATCATCGAAATTACATATTTTACACTGCGACAAACTACTCCTAGAAATTTTATGACATCAATGTCTTTTTTGTGGTCAGTCTAATCTAAAGACCTGTGTGATGTTTAGTTGTGAAGATCTTGAGTTTTTGTTAAAAGGTGTGTCCATGGCGCCGTGATGAAGTTCGATGTCTCGCCATGGGAATAAAAGATGTTATAACTCAGGCATAAAATGTCCGATCTTGCCCAAACTTCACTTGTGTGATAAGGGTCCTGGCCTAAACAGATCTGAAGGCCAATATTCCATCGAGTGTGGCAAAATGGCTCGATAGCGCCACCTATACACTTTCAACGGAGTGTGCCTCGAGCTATGTTTCACGTACATGTACAAAAATTGGTACACACATGTAACTCACCAATATCTACAAAAAAGTCTCTTGGTACGAAATCCGAATCCCAACAGGAAGTCAGTTATTTTGAATTTTCCCTGCAAAATTGGTGTTGTTTTTGCCATTTTCAGGGGTTGTGCAAAGGCCTGTGCAATGTTAACTTGTGGATATCTTGAGTTTTTGTTAAAGGGCATGTCCATGGCGTCATGACAAATTTTGATGTCTCGCCACAGCAAGAGAAGTTGTTGTAACTTAGGCATAATTTGTTCGATCTTCCCCAAACTTCACATGTTCGATAAGAGTCCTGCCCTGAACACATCTGAAGGCCAATAGTCCATTATAATGAGAGCACCACCTGCTGGCAACACGAAGATTGGCACAAATATGGAGTAAACTTTGATATATATTCCACCTATATTTATGAGTTTAAATGCATGTTTCTCACCGTTCACCTATTTACTAAAGCCACTCGCTGCCGGTGAGCCCGTGTGCGAGGGCCCGTTCATCGCTGCTTGCAGCTTTAATTAGGGTCCGAGCACCGGTGGTGCGAGGACCCTCTTGGAATTGCTCCATTTATTATTATTAGGGCCCGAGCACTGATGGTGTGAGGACCCTCTTGTTTCTGTGTCGTTTATTATTATTATTATTATTTTTCTGAAACTTTCTCGAAAAGTCATGAAACTTGGCACACACGTCAGAACTGGAAAAATATTAGGTATGCAATGGTTTGCTAAGGTGGGTGTGGCAAAATGGCTCGACAGCGCCACCTATAAATTTTCAACGAAGTGCATCTTGAGCTACGTTTCACATACTTGTATGAAAATCGGTACACACATGTAACACACCAATATCTACAAAAAAGTCTCTTGGTACGAAATCCAAATCCCAACAGGAATTTTTGCCATTTCCGGGGGTTGTACTTTAACGAACTCCTTCTAGAGATTTAGTCAGATCAACACCAAAGTTTGTCAGTGTAATCTAAAGGCCTTTGCGATGTTAAATTGCGAAGATCTAGAGTTTTCGTTTGAGGGCGTGTCTGTGACGGCCTGGCGAATTTCGATGTTTCGCCATGAAAAATGAAGTTGCTATAACTTAGACATAAAATGTCCAATCTGCACCAAACTACACATGTTTGATAAGACTCCTGACCTGAACAGATCAACATTCCCAAATTTAGTTATTGTCATAGCGCCTCCTGCTGGCAACAGGAAGTGAATGCTTTACGCTGCAATTAACTACTCCTAGAAATCTAATAAAATCAAAATTGTGTTATGGTCAGTTTAATCTAAAGGACTTTGCGATAGTGAATTGTGATTATCTTGAGTTTTCGATAAAGGGTGTGTCCTTGGCGACGTGACAAAATTTGATGTCTCGCCATGGGAATATAATTTGTAACTCAGGCATAAAATGTCTGATCTTCCCCAAACTTCACATGTTTGATAAGAGTTCTGGCCTGAACACAACTGAAGGCCAATATTCCATTGGGTGTGGCGAAATGGCTCCATAGCGCCACCTATACATTTTCAACGGAGTGCACCTCGAGCACCTCGATGTTTCACGTACATTTACAAAAATCGGTACACACATGTAACACACCAATACCTACAAAAAAGTCTCTTGGTACGAAATCCGAATCCCAACAGGAAGTCGGTTATTTAGAATTTTCTCTGCAAAATTGCCGTTTTTTTTTTTTTTTGCCATTTTCAGGGGTTGTACTTTAACGAACTCCTCCTAGAAATGTATTCCGATCAACACCAAACTTGGTCAGTTAAATTTAAAGGCCTTTGCAATGTTAAATTGTGAAGATCTTGAGGTTTTGATAAAAGGCGTGTCCATGGCGGCCTGACAAATTACGATGTTTCGCCATGAAAAAGGAAGTTGCTGTAACCCAGACATACAATGGCCAATCTGCCCCAAACTTCACATGTTAGATAAGACTTCTGCCCTTAACAGATCTACATGCCCATATTCAGTTATAGTCATAGCGCCACCTGCTGGCAACAGGAAGTGACATGTTTTATGCTGCGACAAACTACTGCTAGAAATCTTTTGACAGAAATGTAATTTTTTTGTGGTCAGTCTAATCTAAAGGCCTGTGCAATGTTAAATTATGGAGATCTTGAGTTTTTGTTAAAGGGCGTGTCCATAACGCCTTGGCACAATTTGATGTCTCGCCACAGCAAGAGAAGTTGTTGTAACTCAGGCATAAAATGTTCGATCTTCCCCATACTTTACATGTTTGATAAGAGTCCTTCCCTGAACACATCTGAAGGCCAATATTCCATCATAATGATAGCACCACCTGCTGGCAACAGGAAGATTGGAACATATATGTAATATAATTTGATATATTCCAATTATATTTATGACTTTAAATGCATATTTCTCACCGTTCACCTTTTTACTAAAGCCATCGAAATTTGTCAGGCCGCCATGGACCCGCCCTTTAACGAAACCTCAAGTCCTTCGCAATTTATTATCGCAAAGGGCTTTAGATTACACTGACCAAGTTTGGTGTTGATCTGAATAAATCTCTAGCAGGAGTTCGTTAAAGTACAAACCCTGAAAATGGCAAAAACAACACCAATTTTGAAGGGAAAATTCAAAATAACCGACTTCCTGTTGGGATCCGGATTTCGTACCAGAGACTTTTTTGTAGGCATTGGATTGTTACATGTGTGTACCAATTTTTGTACATGTACGTGAAACATAGCTCGAGGCACACTCCGTTGAAAGTGTATAGGTGGCGCTATCGAGCCACACCCGGTGGAATATTGACCTACAGATCTGTTCAGGCCAGGACTCTTATCACACATGTGAAGTTTGGGGAAGATCGGACATTTTATGCCTGAGTTATAACATCTTTTATACCCATAGCGAGACATCGAACTTCGCCATGGTGCCGTGGACACGCCTTTTAACGAAAACTCAAGATCTTCACAGCTGAACATCGCACAGGCCTTTAGATTAGACTGACCACAAAAAAGACATTGATGTCAAAACATTTCTAGGAGTAGTTCGTCACAGCATAAAATATGACACTTCCTGTTGCCAATAGGTGGCGCTATGACTATAACTGAATATGGGCATGTCAATCTGTTCAGGTTCAGAGTTTCATCAAACGTGAAGTTTGGGGCAGATTGGACATTGTATGTCTGAGTTATAACAACTTAATTTTTCCTGGCGAATCATCGAAATTCGCCAGGCCGCAACGGACACGCCCTTCAACGAAAACTCAAGATCTTCGCAATTTAACATCGCAATGGACTTTAGATTAGGCATACCAAATTTGGTGTTGATTTGAAGAAATCTCTAGGAGGAGATCATTAAAATACAACACATGGAAATGACCAAAATTACACAAAATTTGCTCATAATATTAAAAATAACCGACTTCCTGTTGGGTTTAGAATTTTGGTCCAAGAGTCTTTTTTGTAGGTATTGGTGTGTTACATATGTGTGCCAATTTTCGTGCACGTACGTGAAACACAGCTGGAAGGCTGTTGATTTTCTTAGTATAGGTGGCGCTGTCGAGCCATTTTGCCACACCCTCTTCTGAATCCTATATCAGACGAAAATTTTCACCAGGTTTGACGCTAGTGCAAAGTTTCATGACTTTTTGAGCATGTTAAAGCCCTCAAAAATGCGATTCATTCGGGAGAAGAAGAAGAAGAAGAAGAAGAAGAAGAATTAAAGCTGCAAGCAGCGATGAACGGGCCCTCGCACCCAGGCTCACCGGCAGCGAGTGGCTTTAGTAAATAGGTGAGCGGTGAGAAATATGCATTTAAACTCATAAATATAAGTGGAATATATCAAAGTTATTCCATATATGTGCCAATCTTCCTGTTGCCAGCAGGTGGCGCTATCATTATAATGGAATATTGGCCTTCAGTTGTGTTCAGGGCAGGACTCTTATCGAACATGTGAAGTTTGGGGAAGATCCAACATTTTATGCCTGAGTTACAACAACTTCATTTACTTTGGCGAGACAACAAATTTTGTCATGGCGCCATGGACACGCCCTTTAAAAAAAAAAAAAAAAGATCTCCATAATTTAGCATTGCACATGCCTTTAGATTAGACTGACCACAAAAAAAAAAAAAAAACATTAATGTCATACTATTTCTAGGAGTAGTTTGTCGCAGCGTAAAACATGTCACTTCCTGTTGCCAGCAGGTGGCGCTATGACTATAACTGAATATGGGCATGTAGACCTGTTAAGGGCAGAAGTCTTATCTAAAATGTGAAGTTTGGGGCACCTCGGTGTTCGGGCCCTAATAAATATAGCTGCAAGCAGCGATGGCGGGCTCAAGCCACCAATGCCATCGCCACCCCCGGTGGCATCAGGTAAACTGTGCCCAGCGGGCACATGCATTCACAATATCCCTCTGGCAGTGAGATTTTAAAGGATATGGCAGTTAAAGGGTTAATCCGCATCATCTAGACTTTAAAATCACATTCACAGAACAATATATATGTATGTATATATATATATATATATATATATATATATATATATATATATATATATATATATATGTAACACTTTACAATAAGATTTCATTTATAAACATTATGTTAACATGAACAATATTTATATAGCATTCATTCATGTCAGTTAATATTCCAAACTTAAACATTAAAACATTGTTTTATTGTGATTTGTTTCCAAGCACATTGTACCAATTCCAAACCATATCAATCTTAATAACTACCATTATTTTTTATTTAAACATTTATGAGTGCTTTACAATAGTCCAGGAAAGCTGGAAGAGAAAAACTCCTTATATTCATGTGTGCAGAATTATTAGGCATGTTTTCTTTTACAGATGAAATGCGCTAAAAAAGAGTTTTAACTCAAACTGTTTTAACTCAAAGTCGAAAATTATGAAATAACCATGAGAAATATCAAACACAAATGCAATTCAGAAATGTATAAGTTAAGACTTGACCATTGTACAAAAATGCTGACTGGGTCATGAGGTCAGAAAAGAAGAAGAAAAAAAAAAGGGCAAGAAGAACTGACAAAAAGAATTGCAAAATAATTAGGAATTAATGTGAAGATTAATTTTTAGTCAATTCTGCAAGACAGACTTTCAGGAAAGGAGGTGGAATAAAAATGAGCTCCTAAATCTTAATCCCAGATTCAGGAAAATATATTCCTCAAACCATCGGACAAGAGGAGGTGGTGCTGGTCCTTCACGAGTCACTCTAATCTGTTCATAAAGCCTATCTATAAAGTCTTAATATAAAGTATTTCACAATACTTCATGGTATTCTAATTAAATCATTTTTAGGAATCTTAGATCTCTCAGAACCTGACAAATTGTTATTCTGAGACTCCAGGAAAGTGACAGTTCTGCAAAATGTTGGCGCTGGAGACTAAATGCTCCCTGATAGTTTCACACCTAATTCACTTAACACACACACAAACACACACACACACACACACACATTACCCACAGTGACAGAGTGACAGAGTGACATCAGATGCATGATAGTTTTTTAATTTTAATTTTCTGTTATCCATACAGTGTTGTAAAGTCATGAAACTATGCATATTTCCTCAGAATGACTTTTTTTCTGTATGAAAAAATTCTTTGACGTGTTTGGAAGCTGCAATTTAAAAATACAATAATGATTCCCTTTTTAAGGTCATTTAAAAAAATTACTACGGCAAAACCATTCAAGCTATCCAAAATCCATTCACAATTTAAGTTCCTATCAGAAATACTGATGTGTGTTCAGAGTTTTGTGAAATTCTAAGTATGATTAGAATTTATATCGATTTATATCGGCTGTGTTTTATCATTATTCTGATGAAGTTTGAAGCAAATCAAGTAATAATAAGATGCTGAATTGAAATCATTTTGAAAATGACACACTTCCTTCTGCCAGTCGGTGGCGCTATAACTTTGACTCCTAATAGTCACACATATGCGATCGACATCATACAACGAATAATCTGATGAAGTTTGATTAAAATCAGGAAATGTATGTGGATGGTATTAGACACTTCCTGTTTCTCATTTCTCGCCATAATTTCAATGCTTCGCCACGAGCAAACCGTTCGAGATATCGAAAATCCCCTGGCAATTTTTCATCCCCAGTGTCTCCGAATCATCTAGACTTTAAAATCACATTAACAGAACAATATATATATATATATATATATATATATATATATATATATTTCTTTAGTAACACTTTACAATAAGATTTCATTTATAAACATTATGTTAACATGAACAATATTTATATAGCATTCATTCATGTCAGTTAATATTCCAAACTTAAACTTTAAAACATTGTTTTATTGTGATTTTTTTCCAAGCACATTTTACCAATTCCAAACCATATCAATCTTAATAACTACCATTATTGTTTATTTAATCATTTATGAGTGCTATACAATAGTCCAGGAAAGCTGGAAGAGAAAAACTCCTTATATTCATGTGTGCAGAATTATTAGGCATGTTTTCTTTTACAGATGAAATGCGCTAAAAAAGAGTTTTAACTCAAACGGTTTTAACTCAAAGTCGAAAATTATGAAATACCCATGAGAAATATCAAACACAAATGCAATACAGAAATGGATAAGTTAAGACTTGACCATTGTACAAAAATGCTGACTGGGTCATGAGGTCAGAAAAGAAGAAGAAAAAAACAGGTCAAGAAGTACTGACAAAAAGAATTGCAAAATAATTAGGAATTCATGTGAAGATTAATTTTTGGTCAATTCTGCAAGACAGACTTTCAGGAAAGGAGGTGGAATAAAAATGAGCTCCTAAATCTTAATCCCGGATTCTGGAAGATATATTCCTCAAACCATCGGACAAGAGGAGGTGGTGCTGGTCCTTCCTAACATCGCAATGGACTTTAGATTAGGCATACCAAATTTGGTGTTGATTTGAAGAAATCTCTAGGAGGAGTTCATTAAAATACAACACATGGAAATGACCAAAATTACACAAAATTTGCTCATAATATTAAAAATAACCGACTTCCTGTTGGGTTTAGAATTTTGGTCCAAGAGTCTTTTTTGTAGGTATTGGTGTGTTACATATGTGTGCCAATTTTCGTGCACGTACGTGAAACACAGCTGGAAGGCTGTTGATTTTCTTAGTATAGGTGGCGCTGTCGAGCCATTTTGCCACACCCTCTTCTGAATCCTATATCAGACGAAAATTTTCACCAGGTTTGACGCTAGTGCAAAGTTTCATGACTTTTTGAGCATGTTAAAGCCCTCAAAAATGCGATTCATTCGGGAGAAGAAGAAGAAGAAGAAGAAGAAGAAGAATTAAAGCTGCAAGCAGCGATGAACGGGCCCTCGCACCCAGGCTCACCGGCAGCGAGTGGCTTTAGTAAATAGGTGAGCGGTGAGAAATATGCATTTAAACTCATAAATATAAGTGGAATATATCAAAGTTATTCCATATATGTGCCAATCTTCCTGTTGCCAGCAGGTGGCGCTATCATTATAATGGAATATTGGCCTTCAGTTGTGTTCAGGGCAGGACTCTTATCGAACATGTGAAGTTTGGGGAAGATCCAACATTTTATGCCTGAGTTACAACAACTTCATTTACTTTGGCGAGACAACAAATTTTGTCATGGCGCCATGGACACGCCCTTTAAAAAAAAAAAAAAAAGATCTCCATAATTTAGCATTGCACATGCCTTTAGATTAGACTGACCACAAAAAAAAAAAAAAAACATTAATGTCATACTATTTCTAGGAGTAGTTTGTCGCAGCGTAAAACATGTCACTTCCTGTTGCCAGCAGGTGGCGCTATGACTATAACTGAATATGGGCATGTAGACCTGTTAAGGGCAGAAGTCTTATCTAAAATGTGAAGTTTGGGGCACCTCGGTGTTCGGGCCCTAATAAATATAGCTGCAAGCAGCGATGGCGGGCTCAAGCCACCAATGCCATCGCCACCCCCGGTGGCATCAGGTAAACTGTGCCCAGCGGGCACATGCATTCACAATATCCCTCTGGCAGTGAGATTTTAAAGGATATGGCAGTTAAAGGGTTAATCCGAATCATCTAGACTTTAAAATCACATTCACAGAACAATATATATGTATGTATATATATATATATATATATATATATATATATATATATATATATATATATATATATATATATATATATATATATATTTAGTAACACTTTACAATAAGATTATTTATAAACATTATGTTAACATGAACAATATTTATATAGCATTCATTCATGTCAGTTAATATTCCAAACTTAAACATTAAAACATTGTTTTATTGTGATTTGTTTCCAAGCACATTGTACCAATTCCAAACCATATCAATCTTAATAACTACCATTATTTTTTATTTAAACATTTATGAGTGCTTTACAATAGTCCAGGAAAGCTGGAAGAGAAAAACTCCTTATATTCATGTGTGCAGAATTATTAGGCATGTTTTCTTTTACAGATGAAATGCGCTAAAAAAGAGTTTTAACTCAAACTGTTTTAACTCAAAGTCGAAAATTATGAAATAACCATGAGAAATATCAAACACAAATGCAATTCAGAAATGTATAAGTTAAGACTTGACCATTGTACAAAAATGCTGACTGGGTCATGAGGTCAGAAAAGAAGAAGAAAAAAAAAAGGGCAAGAAGAACTGACAAAAAGAATTGCAAAATAATTAGGAATTAATGTGAAGATTAATTTTTAGTCAATTCTGCAAGACAGACTTTCAGGAAAGGAGGTGGAATAAAAATGAGCTCCTAAATCTTAATCCCAGATTCAGGAAAATATATTCCTCAAACCATCGGACAAGAGGAGGTGGTGCTGGTCCTTCACGAGTCACTCTAATCTGTTCATAAAGCCTATCTATAAAGTCTTAATATAAAGTATTTCACAATACTTCATGGTATTCTAATTAAATCATTTTTAGGAATCTTAGATCTCTCAGAACCTGACAAATTGTTATTCTGAGACTCCAGGAAAGTGACAGTTCTGCAAAATGTTGGCGCTGGAGACTAAATGCTCCCTGATAGTTTCACACCTAATTCACTTAACACACACACAAACACACACACACACACACACACACACACACACACATTACCCACAGTGACAGAGTGACAGAGTGACATCAGATGCATGATAGTTTTTTAATTTTAATTTTCTGTT
>NC_068418.1:833410-860961 GCF_023724105.1 Carassius gibelio
AATTTAAGGCTGAACTAAAACACACCCTAAACTTAACCGTCACAGACCCAGCGGTTTAAAAACCTAGCCGGTTTAATTCAAACACAGCTAAATTTAAGGCTGAACTAAAACACACTCTAAACCTAACCATCATAGACCCAGTGATTATAGTCTAACGATGACACTTACCGTCCTTGGGACAAGGCAGTCTGGCTGAAACAGGACTTCATGGCGGAACGCGATGCTGGGTCGGGATCGTCGGGCTTTGAATTTCGAGCTGTGGTCTGGTGAGTACTGCTAAATTTAAGGCTGAAACACACCACACCCTAAACTTAACCGTCACAGACCCAGCGGTTTAAAAACCGAGCCGGTTTAATTTGAACACTGCTAAATTTGAAGCTGAACTAAAACACACCCTAAACTTAACCGTTACAGAACCAGTGATTATAGTCTAACGATGACACTTACCGTCTTTGGGACAAGGCAGTCTGGCTGAAACAGGACTTCATGGCGGACACGCGATGCTGGGTCGGGATCGTCGGACTCTGAATTTGGAGCTGTGGTCTGGTGAGTACTGCTAAATTTAAAGCTGAACCAGACCACACCCTAAACTTAACCGTCACAGACCCAGCGGTTTAAAAACTTAGTCGGTTGAACTCGAACACTGCTACATTTAAGGCTTAACTAAACCACGCCCTGTATTTAGCCATCACTGACCCAGCGTTTTTTGAAAACCACATTGAATCTTTTAATTGGATCACTCCTTCCCGGTTCTCCTTTTCTCCGCCAGGGGGAGAGGAAGAGGCGGGACAGGGGAGCAAACCCAAGCCCAGACAGGCTTGTTGGGAGGTGCGGGACCCAGACAGGCCTAGTCACCTCCTGGTTTGCTTTAAATTTAAACTCTTGGACCTTTAATGGTTTTCTTTCCGGGGGTTTTTATATGTTTTTATATGTTTTTATATCTTTATATATTTTTATAGTTTTAATAATTGTTTTTTATTTTTTATTTTTAGATTTATATTTATATGTATGATATTATGGACATGTTAATTTTAACACTCAAACCTTTAGTGGTAAGCTGAAAGATCTTTTCCTATTTTTCTTCCATTTAGTTTACATTTATATTACTAACATGCTAACTTTCAGATTGCTTTTGGAGGTGTCAGTGCTTTAAAGGTCTTTATATATACAATATTATCAACAGACTAACTTTGAAACACTGATATTACTAATAGAAAGATAAAGAAAGAGGTATTGGAAAACTAATTTTAAACGAGGAAGAGTGTATCTAAAACCCCCTGGGAGTAAGCCTAGAAATGTGTTTGGAGCAGCAATTTTGATACTTATTGAGCTTGATAAAACTTACTTTCAAAATATAGGAAGTACGTGGAGCCAACCGTTTTAATGCCTTCTGATTCACTTCAAGAGGTAACTATTAAACCTTAAATGGTAATGTGTTAATGATTAATAGAGTAATATTAGCATTGGCACGCTAACGTAAGTGAATTAATATTAACAACAGAACAATTAAGTGACAGAGATCAGAATCCAGGCTTTAAATTAAGAAAAATGCTATTTAAATCCCCAGAAAAATAGGCCTTGAAACGTTATTGGAGCAGGAATCCGCATATTTAACTAGGTGTCAAAGAAGCTGACTTTAAATGCTAAAAAGAGCTATTTATCAGTGATAAAAACCTAAGAAAACTGTACGGTCGTGTCCGACATATTTGGAGGAGCACAAGATGGGTCTAATCTCAAAAAATATTTTTATAATTTTGTACTCACCACCCTGTAACAGTGTATGCAAAAACACACAAATAGAAGGCTATTGCAACATCTTTCTCTCTCAGAAGTTATCGCATCCAGCGGTTACCCTTGTGTGAGGGTGATGTCTGATTGGCTTGCCATAACTTTTAGGAGGGAGGTCTGGTAGAAGCTTGATGCCCTGCATCCGCCAGTCTCAACCTTCGACCTTTTAGGAGTATTCTAGTCCAAGTTTTCGATATTTCAGACCTATTTTGGTTTATTATACAGCAGAGTACATATGTTTTTTCAGTCGCTCTAACATGCACTCCAAATAATTTCAAATCAACAGAATCAAATTAACGTCTCTCCTAATTACTGGTTTAAGTTGAAAACCCCTTTTAACTCGATCCAGAACCCAACCATGCAATTGTGGATCTGGTCAAGCCCAAACAGCAATTGGATACAAGACACGCGCTTGGGGCTGATCGTCCAAGCGAGCCGGCCTCAGCGTGAGGGTGTATAGTGTTTAACGGCCGAAACACCCGATGATCCTGAGGTACACTACTGAAGAGGTTGTCTTGAACATTTCCCTCACTCTAACTGTTTTTGGGGGAGCAGGAAAGAATAATGAAAAAAATGTCCTACTATAACAAATATCGTCCTTGAAACATGGCATTTGCCTGAAACAAAACTTCTTGGCGTGATCTCACATCTACTCAGATCTAATTTTAGCACTGGACCAAACCTGCGCTCTAAACCTAACCGCCATAACCGCAGCCTTCAAAAACCTAGCCGGTTCAACTCGAGTACTGTTAAATCTATAGATGGACCCAACCGCGCTCTAAACCTAACCACCATAACCGCAGCATTTAAAAACCTAGCCGGTTCGACTCGAAGACTGCTATTTTTAAAGCTGGACCAAACCACACCCTAAACTTAACCATCACAGACCCAATGATTATAATTTAACTATGACATTAACCGTCTTTGATAACATGGCAGTCTGGCTGAAACAATACTTTTTGGCAGAACACGATGCTGGGTCGGGATTATCAGTCTGCGACCTTCGAGTTGTGGTCTGGTTCGCCGATCTGGAACAAGTTCAGTCAAGAACTTTGTGTTCTCATATCTACTTAGATCTAGATTGAGTGCTGGAACAAACTGCACTCTCAAGCTAACCGCCATAACCTCAGCAATTATGAACCCAGCTGGTTCAACTCGAGCACTGTGAAACTTAAGGGTGAAAAAATTCAGAGCCTAAATTTAACCATCGCAGACCCAGCGTTTAAAAACATAATTTTCACTTTTTTAGGCCCAATGCTTAGACAAGCGCAGCTCCTAGACCGGAGATGATCTCACGCGATATGGTATAGTCTGACAAGCGTGGGCCCGTGCACCTTTCCCTCAGTCTCCCTATCCCAAACCGGCCTAGACGAGGGCTAGGTTGGGGGGAGCTGTTGTATTTTTCCAAACCTAACCCAAGCCAGAGCCATCGGACTAGACATACCATCTTACGTAAAAGATCCTACTATGGGCCTCTGTCATTGTTCTAATTGAATCTCTTAAAGCCGATTCGACTCGAGTACTGTGAAATTTAAGACCGAGCTAAACCACAGCTTAAACTTAACCATCACAGACGCAGCTATCGGAAAACTTGCTGGCTCAACTCGAGCACTGTTAAATTTAAGGCTGAATTAAAACACACCCTAACCTTAGCCATCACAGATGCAGCTATCGGAAAACTTGCTGGCTCAACTCAAGTACTGCTAAATTTAAGGCTGAATTATAACACACCTTAAACTTAACCATCACAGACCCAAACTTAACCATCACAGACCCAGTAATTGCAGTCTAACGATGACACTTACCGTCTTTGGGACAAGGCAGTCTGGCTGAAACAGGACTTCATGGCGGAACGCGATGCTGGGTCGGGATCGTCGGACTCTGAATTTCGAGCTGTGGTCTGGTGAGTACTGCTAAATTTAAGGCTGAACCAAACCACACCCTAAACTTAACCGTCACAGACCCAGCGGTTTAAAAACCTAGCCGTTTTAATTGTAACACAGCTAAATTTAAGGCTGAACTAAAACACACCCTAAACTTAACCGTCACAGACCCAGCGGTTTAAAAACCTAGCCGGTTTATTTTCTAACACAGCTAAATTTAAGGCTGAACTAAAACACTCCCTAAACTTAACCATCATAGACCCAGTGATTATAGTCTAACGATGACACTTACCGTCTTTGGGACAAGGCAGTCTGGCTGAAACAGGACTTCATGGTGGAACGCGATGCTGGGTCGGGATCGTCAGACTCTGAATTTCGAGCTTTGGTCTGGTGAGCACTGCTAAATCTAAGACTGAACCAAACCACACCCTAAACTTAACCGTCACAGACCCAGCGGTTTAAAAACCTAGCCGGTTTAATTCTAACACAGCTAAATTTAAGGCTGAACTAAAACACACCCTAAACTTAACCGTCACAGACCCAGCGGTTTAAAAACCTAGCCGGTTTAATTCAAACACAGCTAAATTTAAGGCTGAACTAAAACACACTCTAAACCTAACCATCATAGACCCAGTGATTATAGTCTAACGATGACACTTACCGTCCTTGGGACAAGGCAGTCTGGCTGAAACAGGACTTCATGGCGGAACGCGATGCTGGGTCGGGATCGTCGGGCTTTGAATTTCGAGCTGTGGTCTGGTGAGTACTGCTAAATTTAAGGCTGAAACACACCACACCCTAAACTTAACCGTCACAGACCCAGCGGTTTAAAAACCGAGCCGGTTTAATTTGAACACTGCTAAATTTGAAGCTGAACTAAAACACACCCTAAACTTAACCGTTACAGAACCAGTGATTATAGTCTAACGATGACACTTACCGTCTTTGGGACAAGGCAGTCTGGCTGAAACAGGACTTCATGGCGGACACGCGATGCTGGGTCGGGATCGTCGGACTCTGAATTTGGAGCTGTGGTCTGGTGAGTACTGCTAAATTTAAAGCTGAACCAGACCACACCCTAAACTTAACCGTCACAGACCCAGCGGTTTAAAAACTTAGTCGGTTGAACTCGAACACTGCTACATTTAAGGCTTAACTAAACCACGCCCTGTATTTAGCCATCACTGACCCAGCGTTTTTTGAAAACCACATTGAATCTTTTAATTGGATCACTCCTTCCCGGTTCTCCTTTTCTCCGCCAGGGGGAGAGGAAGAGGCGGGACAGGGGAGCAAACCCAAGCCCAGACAGGCTTGTTGGGAGGTGCGGGACCCAGACAGGCCTAGTCACCTCCTGGTTTGCTTTAAATTTAAACTCTTGGACCTTTAATGGTTTTCTTTCCGGGGGTTTTTATATGTTTTTATATGTTTTTATATCTTTATATATTTTTATAGTTTTAATAATTGTTTTTTATTTTTTATTTTTAGATTTATATTTATATGTATGATATTATGGACATGTTAATTTTAACACTCAAACCTTTAGTGGTAAGCTGAAAGATCTTTTCCTATTTTTCTTCCATTTAGTTTACATTTATATTACTAACATGCTAACTTTCAGATTGCTTTTGGAGGTGTCAGTGCTTTAAAGGTCTTTATATATACAATATTATCAACAGACTAACTTTGAAACACTGATATTACTAATAGAAAGATAAAGAAAGAGGTATTGGAAAACTAATTTTAAACGAGGAAGAGTGTATCTAAAACCCCCTGGGAGTAAGCCTAGAAATGTGTTTGGAGCAGCAATTTTGATACTTATTGAGCTTGATAAAACTTACTTTCAAAATATAGGAAGTACGTGGAGCCAACCGTTTTAATGCCTTCTGATTCACTTCAAGAGGTAACTATTAAACCTTAAATGGTAATGTGTTAATGATTAATAGAGTAATATTAGCATTGGCACGCTAACGTAAGTGAATTAATATTAACAACAGAACAATTAAGTGACAGAGATCAGAATCCAGGCTTTAAATTAAGAAAAATGCTATTTAAATCCCCAGAAAAATAGGCCTTGAAACGTTATTGGAGCAGGAATCCGCATATTTAACTAGGTGTCAAAGAAGCTGACTTTAAATGCTAAAAAGAGCTATTTATCAGTGATAAAAACCTAAGAAAACTGTACGGTCGTGTCCGACATATTTGGAGGAGCACAAGATGGGTCTAATCTCAAAAAATATTTTTATAATTTTGTACTCACCACCCTGTAACAGTGTATGCAAAAACACACAAATAGAAGGCTATTGCAACATCTTTCTCTCTCAGAAGTTATCGCATCCAGCGGTTACCCTTGTGTGAGGGTGATGTCTGATTGGCTTGCCATAACTTTTAGGAGGGAGGTCTGGTAGAAGCTTGATGCCCTGCATCCGCCAGTCTCAACCTTCGACCTTTTAGGAGTATTCTAGTCCAAGTTTTCGATATTTCAGACCTATTTTGGTTTATTATACAGCAGAGTACATATGTTTTTTCAGTCGCTCTAACATGCACTCCAAATAATTTCAAATCAACAGAATCAAATTAACGTCTCTCCTAATTACTGGTTTAAGTTGAAAACCCCTTTTAACTCGATCCAGAACCCAACCATGCAATTGTGGATCTGGTCAAGCCCAAACAGCAATTGGATACAAGACACGCGCTTGGGGCTGATCGTCCAAGCGAGCCGGCCTCAGCGTGAGGGTGTATAGTGTTTAACGGCCGAAACACCCGATGATCCTGAGGTACACTACTGAAGAGGTTGTCTTGAACATTTCCCTCACTCTAACTGTTTTTGGGGGAGCAGGAAAGAATAATGAAAAAAATGTCCTACTATAACAAATATCGTCCTTGAAACATGGCATTTGCCTGAAACAAAACTTCTTGGCGTGATCTCACATCTACTCAGATCTAATTTTAGCACTGGACCAAACCTGCGCTCTAAACCTAACCGCCATAACCGCAGCCTTCAAAAACCTAGCCGGTTCAACTCGAGTACTGTTAAATCTATAGATGGACCCAACCGCGCTCTAAACCTAACCACCATAACCGCAGCATTTAAAAACCTAGCCGGTTCGACTCGAAGACTGCTATTTTTAAAGCTGGACCAAACCACACCCTAAACTTAACCATCACAGACCCAATGATTATAATTTAACTATGACATTAACCGTCTTTGATAACATGGCAGTCTGGCTGAAACAATACTTTTTGGCAGAACACGATGCTGGGTCGGGATTATCAGTCTGCGACCTTCGAGTTGTGGTCTGGTTCGCCGATCTGGAACAAGTTCAGTCAAGAACTTTGTGTTCTCATATCTACTTAGATCTAGATTGAGTGCTGGAACAAACTGCACTCTCAAGCTAACCGCCATAACCTCAGCAATTATGAACCCAGCTGGTTCAACTCGAGCACTGTGAAACTTAAGGGTGTAAAAATTCAGAGCCTAAATTTAACCATCGCAGACCCAGCGTTTAAAAACATAATTTTCACTTTTTTAGGCCCAATGCTTAGACAAGCGCAGCTCCTAGACCGGAGATGATCTCACGCGATATGGTATAGTCTGACAAGCGTGGGCCCGTGCACCTTTCCCTCAGTCTCCCTATCCCAAACCGGCCTAGACGAGGGCTAGGTTGGGGGGAGCTGTTGTATTTTTCCAAACCTAACCCAAGCCAGAGCCATCGGACTAGACATACCATCTTACGTAAAAGATCCTACTATGGGCCTCTGTCATTGTTCTAATTGAATCTCTTAAAGCCGATTCGACTCGAGTACTGTGAAATTTAAGACCGAGCTAAACCACAGCTTAAACTTAACCATCACAGACGCAGCTATCGGAAAACTTGCTGGCTCAACTCGAGCACTGTTAAATTTAAGGCTGAATTAAAACACACCCTAACCTTAGCCATCACAGATGCAGCTATCGGAAAACTTGCTGGCTCAACTCAAGTACTGCTAAATTTAAGGCTGAATTATAACACACCTTAAACTTAACCATCACAGACCCAAACTTAACCATCACAGACCCAGTAATTGCAGTCTAACGATGACACTTACCGTCTTTGGGACAAGGCAGTCTGGCTGAAACAGGACTTCATGGCGGAACGCGATGCTGGGTCGGGATCGTCGGACTCTGAATTTCGAGCTGTGGTCTGGTGAGTACTGCTAAATTTAAGGCTGAACCAAACCACACCCTAAACTTAACCGTCACAGACCCAGCGGTTTAAAAACCTAGCCGTTTTAATTGTAACACAGCTAAATTTAAGGCTGAACTAAAACACACCCTAAACTTAACCGTCACAGACCCAGCGGTTTAAAAACCTAGCCGGTTTATTTTCTAACACAGCTAAATTTAAGGCTGAACTAAAACACTCCCTAAACTTAACCATCATAGACCCAGTGATTATAGTCTAACGATGACACTTACCGTCTTTGGGACAAGGCAGTCTGGCTGAAACAGGACTTCATGGTGGAACGCGATGCTGGGTCGGGATCGTCAGACTCTGAATTTCGAGCTTTGGTCTGGTGAGCACTGCTAAATCTAAGACTGAACCAAACCACACCCTAAACTTAACCGTCACAGACCCAGCGGTTTAAAAACCTAGCCGGTTTAATTCTAACACAGCTAAATTTAAGGCTGAACTAAAACACACCCTAAACTTAACCGTCACAGACCCAGCGGTTTAAAAACCTAGCCGGTTTAATTCAAACACAGCTAAATTTAAGGCTGAACTAAAACACACTCTAAACCTAACCATCATAGACCCAGTGATTATAGTCTAACGATGACACTTACCGTCCTTGGGACAAGGCAGTCTGGCTGAAACAGGACTTCATGGCGGAACGCGATGCTGGGTCGGGATCGTCGGGCTTTGAATTTCGAGCTGTGGTCTGGTGAGTACTGCTAAATTTAAGGCTGAAACACACCACACCCTAAACTTAACCGTCACAGACCCAGCGGTTTAAAAACCGAGCCGGTTTAATTTGAACACTGCTAAATTTGAAGCTGAACTAAAACACACCCTAAACTTAACCGTTACAGAACCAGTGATTATAGTCTAACGATGACACTTACCGTCTTTGGGACAAGGCAGTCTGGCTGAAACAGGACTTCATGGCGGACACGCGATGCTGGGTCGGGATCGTCGGACTCTGAATTTGGAGCTGTGGTCTGGTGAGTACTGCTAAATTTAAAGCTGAACCAGACCACACCCTAAACTTAACCGTCACAGACCCAGCGGTTTAAAAACTTAGTCGGTTGAACTCGAACACTGCTACATTTAAGGCTTAACTAAACCACGCCCTGTATTTAGCCATCACTGACCCAGCGTTTTTTGAAAACCACATTGAATCTTTTAATTGGATCACTCCTTCCCGGTTCTCCTTTTCTCCGCCAGGGGGAGAGGAAGAGGCGGGACAGGGGAGCAAACCCAAGCCCAGACAGGCTTGTTGGGAGGTGCGGGACCCAGACAGGCCTAGTCACCTCCTGGTTTGCTTTAAATTTAAACTCTTGGACCTTTAATGGTTTTCTTTCCGGGGGTTTTTATATGTTTTTATATGTTTTTATATCTTTATATATTTTTATAGTTTTAATAATTGTTTTTTATTTTTTATTTTTAGATTTATATTTATATGTATGATATTATGGACATGTTAATTTTAACACTCAAACCTTTAGTGGTAAGCTGAAAGATCTTTTCCTATTTTTCTTCCATTTAGTTTACATTTATATTACTAACATGCTAACTTTCAGATTGCTTTTGGAGGTGTCAGTGCTTTAAAGGTCTTTATATATACAATATTATCAACAGACTAACTTTGAAACACTGATATTACTAATAGAAAGATAAAGAAAGAGGTATTGGAAAACTAATTTTAAACGAGGAAGAGTGTATCTAAAACCCCCTGGGAGTAAGCCTAGAAATGTGTTTGGAGCAGCAATTTTGATACTTATTGAGCTTGATAAAACTTACTTTCAAAATATAGGAAGTACGTGGAGCCAACCGTTTTAATGCCTTCTGATTCACTTCAAGAGGTAACTATTAAACCTTAAATGGTAATGTGTTAATGATTAATAGAGTAATATTAGCATTGGCACGCTAACGTAAGTGAATTAATATTAACAACAGAACAATTAAGTGACAGAGATCAGAATCCAGGCTTTAAATTAAGAAAAATGCTATTTAAATCCCCAGAAAAATAGGCCTTGAAACGTTATTGGAGCAGGAATCCGCATATTTAACTAGGTGTCAAAGAAGCTGACTTTAAATGCTAAAAAGAGCTATTTATCAGTGATAAAAACCTAAGAAAACTGTACGGTCGTGTCCGACATATTTGGAGGAGCACAAGATGGGTCTAATCTCAAAAAATATTTTTATAATTTTGTACTCACCACCCTGTAACAGTGTATGCAAAAACACACAAATAGAAGGCTATTGCAACATCTTTCTCTCTCAGAAGTTATCGCATCCAGCGGTTACCCTTGTGTGAGGGTGATGTCTGATTGGCTTGCCATAACTTTTAGGAGGGAGGTCTGGTAGAAGCTTGATGCCCTGCATCCGCCAGTCTCAACCTTCGACCTTTTAGGAGTATTCTAGTCCAAGTTTTCGATATTTCAGACCTATTTTGGTTTATTATACAGCAGAGTACATATGTTTTTTCAGTCGCTCTAACATGCACTCCAAATAATTTCAAATCAACAGAATCAAATTAACGTCTCTCCTAATTACTGGTTTAAGTTGAAAACCCCTTTTAACTCGATCCAGAACCCAACCATGCAATTGTGGATCTGGTCAAGCCCAAACAGCAATTGGATACAAGACACGCGCTTGGGGCTGATCGTCCAAGCGAGCCGGCCTCAGCGTGAGGGTGTATAGTGTTTAACGGCCGAAACACCCGATGATCCTGAGGTACACTACTGAAGAGGTTGTCTTGAACATTTCCCTCACTCTAACTGTTTTTGGGGGAGCAGGAAAGAATAATGAAAAAAATGTCCTACTATAACAAATATCGTCCTTGAAACATGGCATTTGCCTGAAACAAAACTTCTTGGCGTGATCTCACATCTACTCAGATCTAATTTTAGCACTGGACCAAACCTGCGCTCTAAACCTAACCGCCATAACCGCAGCCTTCAAAAACCTAGCCGGTTCAACTCGAGTACTGTTAAATCTATAGATGGACCCAACCGCGCTCTAAACCTAACCACCATAACCGCAGCATTTAAAAACCTAGCCGGTTCGACTCGAAGACTGCTATTTTTAAAGCTGGACCAAACCACACCCTAAACTTAACCATCACAGACCCAATGATTATAATTTAACTATGACATTAACCGTCTTTGATAACATGGCAGTCTGGCTGAAACAATACTTTTTGGCAGAACACGATGCTGGGTCGGGATTATCAGTCTGCGACCTTCGAGTTGTGGTCTGGTTCGCCGATCTGGAACAAGTTCAGTCAAGAACTTTGTGTTCTCATATCTACTTAGATCTAGATTGAGTGCTGGAACAAACTGCACTCTCAAGCTAACCGCCATAACCTCAGCAATTATGAACCCAGCTGGTTCAACTCGAGCACTGTGAAACTTAAGGGTGAAAAAATTCAGAGCCTAAATTTAACCATCGCAGACCCAGCGTTTAAAAACATAATTTTCACTTTTTTAGGCCCAATGCTTAGACAAGCGCAGCTCCTAGACCGGAGATGATCTCACGCGATATGGTATAGTCTGACAAGCGTGGGCCCGTGCACCTTTCCCTCAGTCTCCCTATCCCAAACCGGCCTAGACGAGGGCTAGGTTGGGGGGAGCTGTTGTATTTTTCCAAACCTAACCCAAGCCAGAGCCATCGGACTAGACATACCATCTTACGTAAAAGATCCTACTATGGGCCTCTGTCATTGTTCTAATTGAATCTCTTAAAGCCGATTCGACTCGAGTACTGTGAAATTTAAGACCGAGCTAAACCACAGCTTAAACTTAACCATCACAGACGCAGCTATCGGAAAACTTGCTGGCTCAACTCGAGCACTGTTAAATTTAAGGCTGAATTAAAACACACCCTAACCTTAGCCATCACAGATGCAGCTATCGGAAAACTTGCTGGCTCAACTCAAGTACTGCTAAATTTAAGGCTGAATTATAACACACCTTAAACTTAACCATCACAGACCCAAACTTAACCATCACAGACCCAGTAATTGCAGTCTAACGATGACACTTACCGTCTTTGGGACAAGGCAGTCTGGCTGAAACAGGACTTCATGGCGGAACGCGATGCTGGGTCGGGATCGTCGGACTCTGAATTTCGAGCTGTGGTCTGGTGAGTACTGCTAAATTTAAGGCTGAACCAAACCACACCCTAAACTTAACCGTCACAGACCCAGCGGTTTAAAAACCTAGCCGTTTTAATTGTAACACAGCTAAATTTAAGGCTGAACTAAAACACACCCTAAACTTAACCGTCACAGACCCAGCGGTTTAAAAACCTAGCCGGTTTATTTTCTAACACAGCTAAATTTAAGGCTGAACTAAAACACTCCCTAAACTTAACCATCATAGACCCAGTGATTATAGTCTAACGATGACACTTACCGTCTTTGGGACAAGGCAGTCTGGCTGAAACAGGACTTCATGGTGGAACGCGATGCTGGGTCGGGATCGTCAGACTCTGAATTTCGAGCTTTGGTCTGGTGAGCACTGCTAAATCTAAGACTGAACCAAACCACACCCTAAACTTAACCGTCACAGACCCAGCGGTTTAAAAACCTAGCCGGTTTAATTCTAACACAGCTAAATTTAAGGCTGAACTAAAACACACCCTAAACTTAACCGTCACAGACCCAGCGGTTTAAAAACCTAGCCGGTTTAATTCAAACACAGCTAAATTTAAGGCTGAACTAAAACACACTCTAAACCTAACCATCATAGACCCAGTGATTATAGTCTAACGATGACACTTACCGTCCTTGGGACAAGGCAGTCTGGCTGAAACAGGACTTCATGGCGGAACGCGATGCTGGGTCGGGATCGTCGGGCTTTGAATTTCGAGCTGTGGTCTGGTGAGTACTGCTAAATTTAAGGCTGAAACACACCACACCCTAAACTTAACCGTCACAGACCCAGCGGTTTAAAAACCGAGCCGGTTTAATTTGAACACTGCTAAATTTGAAGCTGAACTAAAACACACCCTAAACTTAACCGTTACAGAACCAGTGATTATAGTCTAACGATGACACTTACCGTCTTTGGGACAAGGCAGTCTGGCTGAAACAGGACTTCATGGCGGACACGCGATGCTGGGTCGGGATCGTCGGACTCTGAATTTGGAGCTGTGGTCTGGTGAGTACTGCTAAATTTAAAGCTGAACCAGACCACACCCTAAACTTAACCGTCACAGACCCAGCGGTTTAAAAACTTAGTCGGTTGAACTCGAACACTGCTACATTTAAGGCTTAACTAAACCACGCCCTGTATTTAGCCATCACTGACCCAGCGTTTTTTGAAAACCACATTGAATCTTTTAATTGGATCACTCCTTCCCGGTTCTCCTTTTCTCCGCCAGGGGGAGAGGAAGAGGCGGGACAGGGGAGCAAACCCAAGCCCAGACAGGCTTGTTGGGAGGTGCGGGACCCAGACAGGCCTAGTCACCTCCTGGTTTGCTTTAAATTTAAACTCTTGGACCTTTAATGGTTTTCTTTCCGGGGGTTTTTATATGTTTTTATATGTTTTTATATCTTTATATATTTTTATAGTTTTAATAATTGTTTTTTATTTTTTATTTTTAGATTTATATTTATATGTATGATATTATGGACATGTTAATTTTAACACTCAAACCTTTAGTGGTAAGCTGAAAGATCTTTTCCTATTTTTCTTCCATTTAGTTTACATTTATATTACTAACATGCTAACTTTCAGATTGCTTTTGGAGGTGTCAGTGCTTTAAAGGTCTTTATATATACAATATTATCAACAGACTAACTTTGAAACACTGATATTACTAATAGAAAGATAAAGAAAGAGGTATTGGAAAACTAATTTTAAACGAGGAAGAGTGTATCTAAAACCCCCTGGGAGTAAGCCTAGAAATGTGTTTGGAGCAGCAATTTTGATACTTATTGAGCTTGATAAAACTTACTTTCAAAATATAGGAAGTACGTGGAGCCAACCGTTTTAATGCCTTCTGATTCACTTCAAGAGGTAACTATTAAACCTTAAATGGTAATGTGTTAATGATTAATAGAGTAATATTAGCATTGGCACGCTAACGTAAGTGAATTAATATTAACAACAGAACAATTAAGTGACAGAGATCAGAATCCAGGCTTTAAATTAAGAAAAATGCTATTTAAATCCCCAGAAAAATAGGCCTTGAAACGTTATTGGAGCAGGAATCCGCATATTTAACTAGGTGTCAAAGAAGCTGACTTTAAATGCTAAAAAGAGCTATTTATCAGTGATAAAAACCTAAGAAAACTGTACGGTCGTGTCCGACATATTTGGAGGAGCACAAGATGGGTCTAATCTCAAAAAATATTTTTATAATTTTGTACTCACCACCCTGTAACAGTGTATGCAAAAACACACAAATAGAAGGCTATTGCAACATCTTTCTCTCTCAGAAGTTATCGCATCCAGCGGTTACCCTTGTGTGAGGGTGATGTCTGATTGGCTTGCCATAACTTTTAGGAGGGAGGTCTGGTAGAAGCTTGATGCCCTGCATCCGCCAGTCTCAACCTTCGACCTTTTAGGAGTATTCTAGTCCAAGTTTTCGATATTTCAGACCTATTTTGGTTTATTATACAGCAGAGTACATATGTTTTTTCAGTCGCTCTAACATGCACTCCAAATAATTTCAAATCAACAGAATCAAATTAACGTCTCTCCTAATTACTGGTTTAAGTTGAAAACCCCTTTTAACTCGATCCAGAACCCAACCATGCAATTGTGGATCTGGTCAAGCCCAAACAGCAATTGGATACAAGACACGCGCTTGGGGCTGATCGTCCAAGCGAGCCGGCCTCAGCGTGAGGGTGTATAGTGTTTAACGGCCGAAACACCCGATGATCCTGAGGTACACTACTGAAGAGGTTGTCTTGAACATTTCCCTCACTCTAACTGTTTTTGGGGGAGCAGGAAAGAATAATGAAAAAAATGTCCTACTATAACAAATATCGTCCTTGAAACATGGCATTTGCCTGAAACAAAACTTCTTGGCGTGATCTCACATCTACTCAGATCTAATTTTAGCACTGGACCAAACCTGCGCTCTAAACCTAACCGCCATAACCGCAGCCTTCAAAAACCTAGCCGGTTCAACTCGAGTACTGTTAAATCTATAGATGGACCCAACCGCGCTCTAAACCTAACCACCATAACCGCAGCATTTAAAAACCTAGCCGGTTCGACTCGAAGACTGCTATTTTTAAAGCTGGACCAAACCACACCCTAAACTTAACCATCACAGACCCAATGATTATAATTTAACTATGACATTAACCGTCTTTGATAACATGGCAGTCTGGCTGAAACAATACTTTTTGGCAGAACACGATGCTGGGTCGGGATTATCAGTCTGCGACCTTCGAGTTGTGGTCTGGTTCGCCGATCTGGAACAAGTTCAGTCAAGAACTTTGTGTTCTCATATCTACTTAGATCTAGATTGAGTGCTGGAACAAACTGCACTCTCAAGCTAACCGCCATAACCTCAGCAATTATGAACCCAGCTGGTTCAACTCGAGCACTGTGAAACTTAAGGGTGAAAAAATTCAGAGCCTAAATTTAACCATCGCAGACCCAGCGTTTAAAAACATAATTTTCACTTTTTTAGGCCCAATGCTTAGACAAGCGCAGCTCCTAGACCGGAGATGATCTCACGCGATATGGTATAGTCTGACAAGCGTGGGCCCGTGCACCTTTCCCTCAGTCTCCCTATCCCAAACCGGCCTAGACGAGGGCTAGGTTGGGGGGAGCTGTTGTATTTTTCCAAACCTAACCCAAGCCAGAGCCATCGGACTAGACATACCATCTTACGTAAAAGATCCTACTATGGGCCTCTGTCATTGTTCTAATTGAATCTCTTAAAGCCGATTCGACTCGAGTACTGTGAAATTTAAGACCGAGCTAAACCACAGCTTAAACTTAACCATCACAGACGCAGCTATCGGAAAACTTGCTGGCTCAACTCGAGCACTGTTAAATTTAAGGCTGAATTAAAACACACCCTAACCTTAGCCATCACAGATGCAGCTATCGGAAAACTTGCTGGCTCAACTCAAGTACTGCTAAATTTAAGGCTGAATTATAACACACCTTAAACTTAACCATCACAGACCCAAACTTAACCATCACAGACCCAGTAATTGCAGTCTAACGATGACACTTACCGTCTTTGGGACAAGGCAGTCTGGCTGAAACAGGACTTCATGGCGGAACGCGATGCTGGGTCGGGATCGTCGGACTCTGAATTTCGAGCTGTGGTCTGGTGAGTACTGCTAAATTTAAGGCTGAACCAAACCACACCCTAAACTTAACCGTCACAGACCCAGCGGTTTAAAAACCTAGCCGTTTTAATTGTAACACAGCTAAATTTAAGGCTGAACTAAAACACACCCTAAACTTAACCGTCACAGACCCAGCGGTTTAAAAACCTAGCCGGTTTATTTTCTAACACAGCTAAATTTAAGGCTGAACTAAAACACTCCCTAAACTTAACCATCATAGACCCAGTGATTATAGTCTAACGATGACACTTACCGTCTTTGGGACAAGGCAGTCTGGCTGAAACAGGACTTCATGGTGGAACGCGATGCTGGGTCGGGATCGTCAGACTCTGAATTTCGAGCTTTGGTCTGGTGAGCACTGCTAAATCTAAGACTGAACCAAACCACACCCTAAACTTAACCGTCACAGACCCAGCGGTTTAAAAACCTAGCCGGTTTAATTCTAACACAGCTAAATTTAAGGCTGAACTAAAACACACCCTAAACTTAACCGTCACAGACCCAGCGGTTTAAAAACCTAGCCGGTTTAATTCAAACACAGCTAAATTTAAGGCTGAACTAAAACACACTCTAAACCTAACCATCATAGACCCAGTGATTATAGTCTAACGATGACACTTACCGTCCTTGGGACAAGGCAGTCTGGCTGAAACAGGACTTCATGGCGGAACGCGATGCTGGGTCGGGATCGTCGGGCTTTGAATTTCGAGCTGTGGTCTGGTGAGTACTGCTAAATTTAAGGCTGAAACACACCACACCCTAAACTTAACCGTCACAGACCCAGCGGTTTAAAAACCGAGCCGGTTTAATTTGAACACTGCTAAATTTGAAGCTGAACTAAAACACACCCTAAACTTAACCGTTACAGAACCAGTGATTATAGTCTAACGATGACACTTACCGTCTTTGGGACAAGGCAGTCTGGCTGAAACAGGACTTCATGGCGGACACGCGATGCTGGGTCGGGATCGTCGGACTCTGAATTTGGAGCTGTGGTCTGGTGAGTACTGCTAAATTTAAAGCTGAACCAGACCACACCCTAAACTTAACCGTCACAGACCCAGCGGTTTAAAAACTTAGTCGGTTGAACTCGAACACTGCTACATTTAAGGCTTAACTAAACCACGCCCTGTATTTAGCCATCACTGACCCAGCGTTTTTTGAAAACCACATTGAATCTTTTAATTGGATCACTCCTTCCCGGTTCTCCTTTTCTCCGCCAGGGGGAGAGGAAGAGGCGGGACAGGGGAGCAAACCCAAGCCCAGACAGGCTTGTTGGGAGGTGCGGGACCCAGACAGGCCTAGTCACCTCCTGGTTTGCTTTAAATTTAAACTCTTGGACCTTTAATGGTTTTCTTTCCGGGGGTTTTTATATGTTTTTATATGTTTTTATATCTTTATATATTTTTATAGTTTTAATAATTGTTTTTTATTTTTTATTTTTAGATTTATATTTATATGTATGATATTATGGACATGTTAATTTTAACACTCAAACCTTTAGTGGTAAGCTGAAAGATCTTTTCCTATTTTTCTTCCATTTAGTTTACATTTATATTACTAACATGCTAACTTTCAGATTGCTTTTGGAGGTGTCAGTGCTTTAAAGGTCTTTATATATACAATATTATCAACAGACTAACTTTGAAACACTGATATTACTAATAGAAAGATAAAGAAAGAGGTATTGGAAAACTAATTTTAAACGAGGAAGAGTGTATCTAAAACCCCCTGGGAGTAAGCCTAGAAATGTGTTTGGAGCAGCAATTTTGATACTTATTGAGCTTGATAAAACTTACTTTCAAAATATAGGAAGTACGTGGAGCCAACCGTTTTAATGCCTTCTGATTCACTTCAAGAGGTAACTATTAAACCTTAAATGGTAATGTGTTAATGATTAATAGAGTAATATTAGCATTGGCACGCTAACGTAAGTGAATTAATATTAACAACAGAACAATTAAGTGACAGAGATCAGAATCCAGGCTTTAAATTAAGAAAAATGCTATTTAAATCCCCAGAAAAATAGGCCTTGAAACGTTATTGGAGCAGGAATCCGCATATTTAACTAGGTGTCAAAGAAGCTGACTTTAAATGCTAAAAAGAGCTATTTATCAGTGATAAAAACCTAAGAAAACTGTACGGTCGTGTCCGACATATTTGGAGGAGCACAAGATGGGTCTAATCTCAAAAAATATTTTTATAATTTTGTACTCACCACCCTGTAACAGTGTATGCAAAAACACACAAATAGAAGGCTATTGCAACATCTTTCTCTCTCAGAAGTTATCGCATCCAGCGGTTACCCTTGTGTGAGGGTGATGTCTGATTGGCTTGCCATAACTTTTAGGAGGGAGGTCTGGTAGAAGCTTGATGCCCTGCATCCGCCAGTCTCAACCTTCGACCTTTTAGGAGTATTCTAGTCCAAGTTTTCGATATTTCAGACCTATTTTGGTTTATTATACAGCAGAGTACATATGTTTTTTCAGTCGCTCTAACATGCACTCCAAATAATTTCAAATCAACAGAATCAAATTAACGTCTCTCCTAATTACTGGTTTAAGTTGAAAACCCCTTTTAACTCGATCCAGAACCCAACCATGCAATTGTGGATCTGGTCAAGCCCAAACAGCAATTGGATACAAGACACGCGCTTGGGGCTGATCGTCCAAGCGAGCCGGCCTCAGCGTGAGGGTGTATAGTGTTTAACGGCCGAAACACCCGATGATCCTGAGGTACACTACTGAAGAGGTTGTCTTGAACATTTCCCTCACTCTAACTGTTTTTGGGGGAGCAGGAAAGAATAATGAAAAAAATGTCCTACTATAACAAATATCGTCCTTGAAACATGGCATTTGCCTGAAACAAAACTTCTTGGCGTGATCTCACATCTACTCAGATCTAATTTTAGCACTGGACCAAACCTGCGCTCTAAACCTAACCGCCATAACCGCAGCCTTCAAAAACCTAGCCGGTTCAACTCGAGTACTGTTAAATCTATAGATGGACCCAACCGCGCTCTAAACCTAACCACCATAACCGCAGCATTTAAAAACCTAGCCGGTTCGACTCGAAGACTGCTATTTTTAAAGCTGGACCAAACCACACCCTAAACTTAACCATCACAGACCCAATGATTATAATTTAACTATGACATTAACCGTCTTTGATAACATGGCAGTCTGGCTGAAACAATACTTTTTGGCAGAACACGATGCTGGGTCGGGATTATCAGTCTGCGACCTTCGAGTTGTGGTCTGGTTCGCCGATCTGGAACAAGTTCAGTCAAGAACTTTGTGTTCTCATATCTACTTAGATCTAGATTGAGTGCTGGAACAAACTGCACTCTCAAGCTAACCGCCATAACCTCAGCAATTATGAACCCAGCTGGTTCAACTCGAGCACTGTGAAACTTAAGGGTGAAAAAATTCAGAGCCTAAATTTAACCATCGCAGACCCAGCGTTTAAAAACATAATTTTCACTTTTTTAGGCCCAATGCTTAGACAAGCGCAGCTCCTAGACCGGAGATGATCTCACGCGATATGGTATAGTCTGACAAGCGTGGGCCCGTGCACCTTTCCCTCAGTCTCCCTATCCCAAACCGGCCTAGACGAGGGCTAGGTTGGGGGGAGCTGTTGTATTTTTCCAAACCTAACCCAAGCCAGAGCCATCGGACTAGACATACCATCTTACGTAAAAGATCCTACTATGGGCCTCTGTCATTGTTCTAATTGAATCTCTTAAAGCCGATTCGACTCGAGTACTGTGAAATTTAAGACCGAGCTAAACCACAGCTTAAACTTAACCATCACAGACGCAGCTATCGGAAAACTTGCTGGCTCAACTCGAGCACTGTTAAATTTAAGGCTGAATTAAAACACACCCTAACCTTAGCCATCACAGATGCAGCTATCGGAAAACTTGCTGGCTCAACTCAAGTACTGCTAAATTTAAGGCTGAATTATAACACACCTTAAACTTAACCATCACAGACCCAAACTTAACCATCACAGACCCAGTAATTGCAGTCTAACGATGACACTTACCGTCTTTGGGACAAGGCAGTCTGGCTGAAACAGGACTTCATGGCGGAACGCGATGCTGGGTCGGGATCGTCGGACTCTGAATTTCGAGCTGTGGTCTGGTGAGTACTGCTAAATTTAAGGCTGAACCAAACCACACCCTAAACTTAACCGTCACAGACCCAGCGGTTTAAAAACCTAGCCGTTTTAATTGTAACACAGCTAAATTTAAGGCTGAACTAAAACACACCCTAAACTTAACCGTCACAGACCCAGCGGTTTAAAAACCTAGCCGGTTTATTTTCTAACACAGCTAAATTTAAGGCTGAACTAAAACACTCCCTAAACTTAACCATCATAGACCCAGTGATTATAGTCTAACGATGACACTTACCGTCTTTGGGACAAGGCAGTCTGGCTGAAACAGGACTTCATGGTGGAACGCGATGCTGGGTCGGGATCGTCAGACTCTGAATTTCGAGCTTTGGTCTGGTGAGCACTGCTAAATCTAAGACTGAACCAAACCACACCCTAAACTTAACCGTCACAGACCCAGCGGTTTAAAAACCTAGCCGGTTTAATTCTAACACAGCTAAATTTAAGGCTGAACTAAAACACACCCTAAACTTAACCGTCACAGACCCAGCGGTTTAAAAACCTAGCCGGTTTAATTCAAACACAGCTAAATTTAAGGCTGAACTAAAACACACTCTAAACCTAACCATCATAGACCCAGTGATTATAGTCTAACGATGACACTTACCGTCCTTGGGACAAGGCAGTCTGGCTGAAACAGGACTTCATGGCGGAACGCGATGCTGGGTCGGGATCGTCGGGCTTTGAATTTCGAGCTGTGGTCTGGTGAGTACTGCTAAATTTAAGGCTGAAACACACCACACCCTAAACTTAACCGTCACAGACCCAGCGGTTTAAAAACCGAGCCGGTTTAATTTGAACACTGCTAAATTTGAAGCTGAACTAAAACACACCCTAAACTTAACCGTTACAGAACCAGTGATTATAGTCTAACGATGACACTTACCGTCTTTGGGACAAGGCAGTCTGGCTGAAACAGGACTTCATGGCGGACACGCGATGCTGGGTCGGGATCGTCGGACTCTGAATTTGGAGCTGTGGTCTGGTGAGTACTGCTAAATTTAAAGCTGAACCAGACCACACCCTAAACTTAACCGTCACAGACCCAGCGGTTTAAAAACTTAGTCGGTTGAACTCGAACACTGCTACATTTAAGGCTTAACTAAACCACGCCCTGTATTTAGCCATCACTGACCCAGCGTTTTTTGAAAACCACATTGAATCTTTTAATTGGATCACTCCTTCCCGGTTCTCCTTTTCTCCGCCAGGGGGAGAGGAAGAGGCGGGACAGGGGAGCAAACCCAAGCCCAGACAGGCTTGTTGGGAGGTGCGGGACCCAGACAGGCCTAGTCACCTCCTGGTTTGCTTTAAATTTAAACTCTTGGACCTTTAATGGTTTTCTTTCCGGGGGTTTTTATATGTTTTTATATGTTTTTATATCTTTATATATTTTTATAGTTTTAATAATTGTTTTTTATTTTTTATTTTTAGATTTATATTTATATGTATGATATTATGGACATGTTAATTTTAACACTCAAACCTTTAGTGGTAAGCTGAAAGATCTTTTCCTATTTTTCTTCCATTTAGTTTACATTTATATTACTAACATGCTAACTTTCAGATTGCTTTTGGAGGTGTCAGTGCTTTAAAGGTCTTTATATATACAATATTATCAACAGACTAACTTTGAAACACTGATATTACTAATAGAAAGATAAAGAAAGAGGTATTGGAAAACTAATTTTAAACGAGGAAGAGTGTATCTAAAACCCCCTGGGAGTAAGCCTAGAAATGTGTTTGGAGCAGCAATTTTGATACTTATTGAGCTTGATAAAACTTACTTTCAAAATATAGGAAGTACGTGGAGCCAACCGTTTTAATGCCTTCTGATTCACTTCAAGAGGTAACTATTAAACCTTAAATGGTAATGTGTTAATGATTAATAGAGTAATATTAGCATTGGCACGCTAACGTAAGTGAATTAATATTAACAACAGAACAATTAAGTGACAGAGATCAGAATCCAGGCTTTAAATTAAGAAAAATGCTATTTAAATCCCCAGAAAAATAGGCCTTGAAACGTTATTGGAGCAGGAATCCGCATATTTAACTAGGTGTCAAAGAAGCTGACTTTAAATGCTAAAAAGAGCTATTTATCAGTGATAAAAACCTAAGAAAACTGTACGGTCGTGTCCGACATATTTGGAGGAGCACAAGATGGGTCTAATCTCAAAAAATATTTTTATAATTTTGTACTCACCACCCTGTAACAGTGTATGCAAAAACACACAAATAGAAGGCTATTGCAACATCTTTCTCTCTCAGAAGTTATCGCATCCAGCGGTTACCCTTGTGTGAGGGTGATGTCTGATTGGCTTGCCATAACTTTTAGGAGGGAGGTCTGGTAGAAGCTTGATGCCCTGCATCCGCCAGTCTCAACCTTCGACCTTTTAGGAGTATTCTAGTCCAAGTTTTCGATATTTCAGACCTATTTTGGTTTATTATACAGCAGAGTACATATGTTTTTTCAGTCGCTCTAACATGCACTCCAAATAATTTCAAATCAACAGAATCAAATTAACGTCTCTCCTAATTACTGGTTTAAGTTGAAAACCCCTTTTAACTCGATCCAGAACCCAACCATGCAATTGTGGATCTGGTCAAGCCCAAACAGCAATTGGATACAAGACACGCGCTTGGGGCTGATCGTCCAAGCGAGCCGGCCTCAGCGTGAGGGTGTATAGTGTTTAACGGCCGAAACACCCGATGATCCTGAGGTACACTACTGAAGAGGTTGTCTTGAACATTTCCCTCACTCTAACTGTTTTTGGGGGAGCAGGAAAGAATAATGAAAAAAATGTCCTACTATAACAAATATCGTCCTTGAAACATGGCATTTGCCTGAAACAAAACTTCTTGGCGTGATCTCACATCTACTCAGATCTAATTTTAGCACTGGACCAAACCTGCGCTCTAAACCTAACCGCCATAACCGCAGCCTTCAAAAACCTAGCCGGTTCAACTCGAGTACTGTTAAATCTATAGATGGACCCAACCGCGCTCTAAACCTAACCACCATAACCGCAGCATTTAAAAACCTAGCCGGTTCGACTCGAAGACTGCTATTTTTAAAGCTGGACCAAACCACACCCTAAACTTAACCATCACAGACCCAATGATTATAATTTAACTATGACATTAACCGTCTTTGATAACATGGCAGTCTGGCTGAAACAATACTTTTTGGCAGAACACGATGCTGGGTCGGGATTATCAGTCTGCGACCTTCGAGTTGTGGTCTGGTTCGCCGATCTGGAACAAGTTCAGTCAAGAACTTTGTGTTCTCATATCTACTTAGATCTAGATTGAGTGCTGGAACAAACTGCACTCTCAAGCTAACCGCCATAACCTCAGCAATTATGAACCCAGCTGGTTCAACTCGAGCACTGTGAAACTTAAGGGTGAAAAAATTCAGAGCCTAAATTTAACCATCGCAGACCCAGCGTTTAAAAACATAATTTTCACTTTTTTAGGCCCAATGCTTAGACAAGCGCAGCTCCTAGACCGGAGATGATCTCACGCGATATGGTATAGTCTGACAAGCGTGGGCCCGTGCACCTTTCCCTCAGTCTCCCTATCCCAAACCGGCCTAGACGAGGGCTAGGTTGGGGGGAGCTGTTGTATTTTTCCAAACCTAACCCAAGCCAGAGCCATCGGACTAGACATACCATCTTACGTAAAAGATCCTACTATGGGCCTCTGTCATTGTTCTAATTGAATCTCTTAAAGCCGATTCGACTCGAGTACTGTGAAATTTAAGACCGAGCTAAACCACAGCTTAAACTTAACCATCACAGACGCAGCTATCGGAAAACTTGCTGGCTCAACTCGAGCACTGTTAAATTTAAGGCTGAATTAAAACACACCCTAACCTTAGCCATCACAGATGCAGCTATCGGAAAACTTGCTGGCTCAACTCAAGTACTGCTAAATTTAAGGCTGAATTATAACACACCTTAAACTTAACCATCACAGACCCAAACTTAACCATCACAGACCCAGTAATTGCAGTCTAACGATGACACTTACCGTCTTTGGGACAAGGCAGTCTGGCTGAAACAGGACTTCATGGCGGAACGCGATGCTGGGTCGGGATCGTCGGACTCTGAATTTCGAGCTGTGGTCTGGTGAGTACTGCTAAATTTAAGGCTGAACCAAACCACACCCTAAACTTAACCGTCACAGACCCAGCGGTTTAAAAACCTAGCCGTTTTAATTGTAACACAGCTAAATTTAAGGCTGAACTAAAACACACCCTAAACTTAACCGTCACAGACCCAGCGGTTTAAAAACCTAGCCGGTTTATTTTCTAACACAGCTAAATTTAAGGCTGAACTAAAACACTCCCTAAACTTAACCATCATAGACCCAGTGATTATAGTCTAACGATGACACTTACCGTCTTTGGGACAAGGCAGTCTGGCTGAAACAGGACTTCATGGTGGAACGCGATGCTGGGTCGGGATCGTCAGACTCTGAATTTCGAGCTTTGGTCTGGTGAGCACTGCTAAATCTAAGACTGAACCAAACCACACCCTAAACTTAACCGTCACAGACCCAGCGGTTTAAAAACCTAGCCGGTTTAATTCTAACACAGCTAAATTTAAGGCTGAACTAAAACACACCCTAAACTTAACCGTCACAGACCCAGCGGTTTAAAAACCTAGCCGGTTTAATTCAAACACAGCTAAATTTAAGGCTGAACTAAAACACACTCTAAACCTAACCATCATAGACCCAGTGATTATAGTCTAACGATGACACTTACCGTCCTTGGGACAAGGCAGTCTGGCTGAAACAGGACTTCATGGCGGAACGCGATGCTGGGTCGGGATCGTCGGGCTTTGAATTTCGAGCTGTGGTCTGGTGAGTACTGCTAAATTTAAGGCTGAAACACACCACACCCTAAACTTAACCGTCACAGACCCAGCGGTTTAAAAACCGAGCCGGTTTAATTTGAACACTGCTAAATTTGAAGCTGAACTAAAACACACCCTAAACTTAACCGTTACAGAACCAGTGATTATAGTCTAACGATGACACTTACCGTCTTTGGGACAAGGCAGTCTGGCTGAAACAGGACTTCATGGCGGACACGCGATGCTGGGTCGGGATCGTCGGACTCTGAATTTGGAGCTGTGGTCTGGTGAGTACTGCTAAATTTAAAGCTGAACCAGACCACACCCTAAACTTAACCGTCACAGACCCAGCGGTTTAAAAACTTAGTCGGTTGAACTCGAACACTGCTACATTTAAGGCTTAACTAAACCACGCCCTGTATTTAGCCATCACTGACCCAGCGTTTTTTGAAAACCACATTGAATCTTTTAATTGGATCACTCCTTCCCGGTTCTCCTTTTCTCCGCCAGGGGGAGAGGAAGAGGCGGGACAGGGGAGCAAACCCAAGCCCAGACAGGCTTGTTGGGAGGTGCGGGACCCAGACAGGCCTAGTCACCTCCTGGTTTGCTTTAAATTTAAACTCTTGGACCTTTAATGGTTTTCTTTCCGGGGGTTTTTATATGTTTTTATATGTTTTTATATCTTTATATATTTTTATAGTTTTAATAATTGTTTTTTATTTTTTATTTTTAGATTTATATTTATATGTATGATATTATGGACATGTTAATTTTAACACTCAAACCTTTAGTGGTAAGCTGAAAGATCTTTTCCTATTTTTCTTCCATTTAGTTTACATTTATATTACTAACATGCTAACTTTCAGATTGCTTTTGGAGGTGTCAGTGCTTTAAAGGTCTTTATATATACAATATTATCAACAGACTAACTTTGAAACACTGATATTACTAATAGAAAGATAAAGAAAGAGGTATTGGAAAACTAATTTTAAACGAGGAAGAGTGTATCTAAAACCCCCTGGGAGTAAGCCTAGAAATGTGTTTGGAGCAGCAATTTTGATACTTATTGAGCTTGATAAAACTTACTTTCAAAATATAGGAAGTACGTGGAGCCAACCGTTTTAATGCCTTCTGATTCACTTCAAGAGGTAACTATTAAACCTTAAATGGTAATGTGTTAATGATTAATAGAGTAATATTAGCATTGGCACGCTAACGTAAGTGAATTAATATTAACAACAGAACAATTAAGTGACAGAGATCAGAATCCAGGCTTTAAATTAAGAAAAATGCTATTTAAATCCCCAGAAAAATAGGCCTTGAAACGTTATTGGAGCAGGAATCCGCATATTTAACTAGGTGTCAAAGAAGCTGACTTTAAATGCTAAAAAGAGCTATTTATCAGTGATAAAAACCTAAGAAAACTGTACGGTCGTGTCCGACATATTTGGAGGAGCACAAGATGGGTCTAATCTCAAAAAATATTTTTATAATTTTGTACTCACCACCCTGTAACAGTGTATGCAAAAACACACAAATAGAAGGCTATTGCAACATCTTTCTCTCTCAGAAGTTATCGCATCCAGCGGTTACCCTTGTGTGAGGGTGATGTCTGATTGGCTTGCCATAACTTTTAGGAGGGAGGTCTGGTAGAAGCTTGATGCCCTGCATCCGCCAGTCTCAACCTTCGACCTTTTAGGAGTATTCTAGTCCAAGTTTTCGATATTTCAGACCTATTTTGGTTTATTATACAGCAGAGTACATATGTTTTTTCAGTCGCTCTAACATGCACTCCAAATAATTTCAAATCAACAGAATCAAATTAACGTCTCTCCTAATTACTGGTTTAAGTTGAAAACCCCTTTTAACTCGATCCAGAACCCAACATGCAATTGTGGATCTGGTCAAGCCCAAACAGCAATTGGATACAAGACACGCGCTTGGGGCTGATCGTCCAAGCGAGCCGGCCTCAGCGTGAGGGTGTATAGTGTTTAACGGCCGAAACACCCGATGATCCTGAGGTACACTACTGAAGAGGTTGTCTTGAACATTTCCCTCACTCTAACTGTTTTTGGGGGAGCAGGAAAGAATAATGAAAAAAATGTCCTACTATAACAAATATCGTCCTTGAAACATGGCATTTGCCTGAAACAAAACTTCTTGGCGTGATCTCACATCTACTCAGATCTAATTTTAGCACTGGACCAAACCTGCGCTCTAAACCTAACCGCCATAACCGCAGCCTTCAAAAACCTAGCCGGGTTCAACTCGAGTACTGTTAAATCTATAGATGGACCCAACCGCGCTC
>NC_068418.1:861461-947357 GCF_023724105.1 Carassius gibelio
GTTAGAAGTTATATGCACAAAAACAGGTTTCTGAGAGCAGTAATGTTGAAATACTTGCTTCTGTTCAAATGAAGTCAAATCTAGCCCAAATCTGCTCAAAAGCTTTTCTCTCTATTAGAGAAAGCTGTTTGATTCAATATTCAGTGCAAATCTTGCCAAACTGAAGGATGCTTATGCCTTATGAAATACAATGTTTTTGCAATGCTGTAAGACTGTTTTTAATGTGTTAGAAGTTATATGCACAAAAACAGGTTTCTGAGAGCAGTAATGTTGAAATACTGCATCTGTTCAAATGAAGTCAAATCTAGCCCAAATCTGCTCAAAAGCTTTTCTCTCTATTAGAGAAAGCTGTTTCATTCAATATTCAGTGCAAACCTTGCCAAACTGCAGGATGCTTATGCCTTATGAAATACAATGTTTTTGCAATGCTGTAAGACTGTTTTTAATGTGTTAGAAGTTATATGCAACAAAAACAGGTTTCTGAGAGCAGTAATGTTGAAATACTGCATCTGTTCAAATGAAGTGAAATCTAGCCGAAATCTGCTCAAAAGCTTTTCTCTCTATTAGAGAAAGCTGTTTCATTCAATATTCAGTGCAAACCTTGCCAAACTGCAGGATGCTCATGCCTTATGAAACACAATGTTTTTGCAATGCTGTAAGACTGTTTTTAATGTGTTAGAAGTTATATGCACAAAAACAGGTTTCTGAGAGCAGTAATGTTGAAATACTGCATCTGTTCAAATGATGTGAAATCTAGCCCAAATCTGCTCAAAAGCTTTTCTCTCTATTAGAGAAAGCTGTTTCATTCAATATTCATTGCAAATCTTGCCAAACTGCAGGATGCTTATGCCTTATGAAACACAATGTTTTTGCAATGCTGTAAGACTGTTTTTAATGTGTTAGAAGTTATATGCACAAAAACAGGTTTCTGAGAGCAGTAATGTTGAAATACTGCTTCTGTTCAAATGAAGTGAAATCTAGCTGAAATCTGCTGAAAAGCTTTTCTCTCTATTAGAGAAAGCTGTTTCATTCAATATTCAGTGCAAACCTTGCCAAACTGCAGGATGCTTATGCCTTATGAAACACAATGTTTTTGCAATGCTGTAAGACTGTTTTTTAATGTGTTAGAAGTTATATGCACAAAAAACAGGTTTCTGAGAGCAGTAATGTTGAAATACTGCATCTGTTCAAATGAAGTGAAATCTAGCCGAAATCTGCTCAAAAGCTTTTCTCTCTATTAGAGAAAGCTGTTTGATTCAATATTCAGTGCAAACCTTGCCAAACTGCAGGATGCTTATGCCTTATGAAACACAATGTTTTTGCAATGCTGTAAGACTGTTTTTAATGTGTTAGAAGTTATATGCACAAAAACAGGTTTCTGAGAGCAGTAATGTTGAAATACTGCATCTGTTCAAATGAAGTGAAATCTAGCCGAAATCTGCTCAAAAGCTTTTCTCTCTATTAGAGAAAGCTGTTTGATTCAATATTCAGTGCAAACCTTGCCAAACTGCAGGATGCTTATGCCTTATGAAACACAATGTTTTTGCAATGCTGTAAGACTGTTTTTAATGTGTTAGAAGTTATATGCACAAAAACAGGTTTCTGAGAGCAGTAATGTTGAAATACTGCATCTGTTCAAATGATGTGAAATCTAGCCGAAATCTGCTCAAAAGCTTTTCTCTCTATTAGAGAAAGCTGTTTCATTCAATATTCAGTGCAAACCTTGCCAAACTGCAGGATGCTTATGCCTTATGAAACACAATGTTTTTGCAATGCTGTAAGAATGTTTTTAATGTGTTAGAAGTTATATGCACAAAAACAGGTTTCTGAGAGCAGTAATGTTGAAATACTGCTTCTGTTCAAATGAAGTGAAATTTAGCCCAATCTGCTCAAAAGCTTTTCTCTCTATTAGAGAAACCTGTTTCATTCAATATTCAGTGCAAATCTTGCCAAACTGCAGGATGCTTATGCCTTATGAAACACAATATTTTTGCAATGCTGTAAGACTGTTTTTAATGTGTTAGAAGTTATATGCACAAAAACAGGTTTCTGAGAGCAGTAATGTTGAAATACTTGCTTCTGTTCAAATGAACTCAAATCTAGCCCAAATCTGCTCAAAAGCTTTTCTCTCTATTAGAGAAAGCTGTTTCATTCAATATTCAGTGCAAACCTTGCCAAACTGCAGGATGCTTATGCCTTATGAAACACAATGTTTTTGCAATGCTGTAAGACTGTTTTTAATGTGTTAGAAGTTATATGCACAAAAACAGGTTTCTGAGAGCAGTAATGTTGAAATACTGCATCTGTTCAAATGAAGTGAAATCTAGCCGAAATCTGCTCAAAAGCTTTTCTCTCTATTAGAGAAAGCTGTTTGATTCAATATTCAGTGCAAATCTTGCCAAACTGAAGGATGATTATGCCTTATGAAATACAATGTTTTTGCAATGCTGTAAGACTGTTTTTAATGTGTTAGAAGTTATATGCACAAAAACAGGTTTCTGAGAGCAGTAATGTTGAAAATACTGCATCTGTTCAAATGAAGTCAAATCTAGCCCAAATCTGCTCAAAAGCTTTTCTCTCTATCAGAGAAAGCTGTTTCATTCAATATTCAGTGCAAACCTTGCCAAACTGCAGGATGCTTTATGCCTTTTGAAACACAATGTTTTTGCAATGCTGTAAGACTGTTTTTAATGTGTTAGAAGTTATATGCACAAAAACAGGTTTCTGAGAGCAGTAATGTTGAAATACTGCTTCTGTTCAAATGAAGTGAAATCTAGCTGAAATCTGCTGAAAAGCTTTTCTCTCTATTGAGAAAGCTGTTTCAATCAATATTCAGTGCAAATCTTGAAAACTGAAGGATGCTTATGCCTTATGAAATACAATGTTTTTGCAATGCTGTAAGACTGTTTTTAATGTGTTAGAAGTTATATGCACAAAAACAGGTTTCTGAGAGCAGTAATGTTGAAATACTGCTTCTGTTCAAATGAAGTGAAATCTAGCTGAAATCTGCTGAAAAGCTTTTCTCTCTATTAGAGAAAGCTGTTTCAATCAATATTCAGTGCAAATCTTGACAAACTGAAGGATGCTTATGCCTTATGAAATACAATGTTTTTGCAAAGCTGTAAGACTGTTTTTAATGTGTTAGAAGTTATATGCACAAAAACAGGTTTCTGAGAGCAGTAATGTTGAAATACTGCATCTGTTCAAATGATGTGAAATCTAGCCGAAATCTGCTCAAAAGCTTTTCTCTCTATTAGAGAAAGCTGTTTCATTCAATATTCAGTGCAAACCTTGCCAAACTGCAGGATGCTTATGCCTTATGAAACACAATGTTTTTGCAATGCTGTAAGACTGTTTTTAATGTGTTAGAAGTTATATGCACAAAAACAGGTTTCTGAGAGCAGTAATGTTGAAATACTGCTTCTGTTCAAATGAAGTGAAATCTAGCCGAAATCTGCTCAAAAGCTTTTCTCTCTATTAGAGAAAGCTGTTTCATTCAATATTCAGTGCAAACCTTGCCAAACTGCAGGATGCTTATGCCTTATGAAACACAATGTTTTTTGCAATGCTGTAAGACTGTTTTTAATGTGTTAGAAGTCATATGCACAGAAACAGGTTTCTGAGAGCAGTAATGTTGAAATACTGCTTCTGTTCAAATGAAGTGAAATCTAGCCCAAATCTGCTCAAAAGCTTTTCTCTCTATTAGAGAAAGCTGTTTCATTCAATATTCAATGCAAATCTTGCCAAACTGCAGGATGCTTATGCCTTATGAAACACAATGTTTTTGCAATGCTGTAAGACTGTTTTTAATGTGTTAGAAGTTATATGCACAAAAACAGGTTTCTGAGAGCAGTAATGTTGAAATACTGCTTCTGTTCAAATGAAGTGAAATCTAGCTGAAATCTGCTGAAAAGATTTTCTCTCTATTAGAGAAAGCTGTTTCATTCAATATTCAGTGCAAATCTTGCCAAACTGAAGGATGCTTATGCCATATGAAATACAATGTTTTTGCAATGCTGTAAGACTGTTTTTAATGTGTTAGAAGTTATATGCACAAAAACAGGTTTCTGAGAGCAGTAATGTTGAAATACTGCATCTGTTCAAATGAAGTGAAATCTAGCCGAAATCTGCTCAAAAGCTTTTCTCTCTATTAGAGAAAGCTGTTTGATTCAATATTCAGTGCAAACCTTGCCAAACTGCAGGATGCTTATGCCTTATGAAACACAATGTTTTTGCAATGCTGTAAGACTGTTTTTAATGTGTTAGAAGTTATATGCACAAAAACAGGTTTCTGAGAGCAGTAATGTTGAAATACTGCATCTGTTCAAATGAAGTGAAATCTAGCCGAAATCTGCTCAAAAGCTTTTCTCTCTATTAGAGAAAGCTGTTTGATTCAATATTCAGTGCAAACCTTGCCAAACTGCAGGATGCGTATGCCTTATGAAACACAATGTTTTTGCAATGCTGTAAGACTGTTTTTTAATGTGTTAGAAGTTATATGCACAAAAACAGGTTTCTGAGAGCAGTAATGTTGAAATACTGCTTCTGTTCAAATGAAGTGAAATCTAGCTGAAATCTGCTGAAAAGCTTTTCTCTCTATTAGAGAAAGCTGTTTCAATCAATATTCAGTGCAAATCTTGACAAACTGAAGGATGCTTATGCCTTATGAAATACAATGTTTTTGCAATGCTGTAAGACTGTTTTTTAATGTGTTAGAAGTTATATGCACAAAAACAGGTTTCTGAGAGCAGTAATGTTGAAATACTGCATCTGTTCAAATGATGTGAAATCTAGCCGAAATCTGCTCAAAAGCTTTTCTCTCTATTAGAGAAAGCTGTTTCATTCAATATTCAGTGCAAATCTTGCCAAACTGCAGGATGCTTATGCCTTATGAAACACAATATTTTTGCAATGCTGTAAGACTGTTTTTAATGTGTTAGAAGTTATATGCACAAAAACAGGTTTCTGAGAGCAGTAATGTTGAAATACTTGCTTCTGTTCAAATGAACTCAAATCTAGCCCAAATCTGCTCAAAAGCTTTTCTCTCTATTAGAGAAAGCTGTTTCATTCAATATTCAGTGCAAACCTTGCCAAACTGCATGATGCTTATGCCTTATGAAACACAATGTTTTTGCAATGCTGTAAGACTGTTTTTAATGTGTTAGAAGTTATATGCACAAAAACAGGTTTCTGAGAGCAGTAATGTTGAAATACTGCATCTGTTCAAATGAAGTGAAATCTAGCCGAAATCTGCTCAAAAGCTTTTCTCTCTATTAGAGAAAGCTGTTTGATTCAATATTCAGTGCAAATCTTGCCAAACTGAAGGATGCTTATGCCTTATGAAATACAATGTTTTTGCAATGCTGTAAGACTGTTTTTAATGTGTTAGAAGTTATATGCACAAAAACAGGTTTCTGAGAGCAGTAATGTTGAAATACTGCATCTGTTCAAATGAAGTCAAATCTAGCCCAAATCTGCTCAAAAGCTTTTCTCTCTATTAGAGAAAGCTGTTTCATTCAATATTCAGTGCAAACCTTGCCAAACTGCATGATGCTTATGCCTTATGAAACACAATGTTTTTGCAAATGCTGTAAGACTGTTTTTAATGTGTTAGAAGTTATATGCACAAAAACAGGTTTCTGAAAGCAGTAATGTTGAAATACTTGCTTCTGTTCAAATGAAGTGAAATCTAGCCCAAATCTGCTCAAAACCTTTTCTCTCTATCAGAGAAAGCTGTTTCATTCAATATTCAGTGCAAATCTTGCCAAACTGAAGGATGCTTATGCCTTATGAAATACAATGTTTTTGCAATGCTGTAAGACTGTTTTTAATGTGTTAGAAGTTATATGCACAAAACAGGTTTCTGAGAGCAGTAATGTTGAAATACTGCATCTGTTCAAATGAAGTGAAATCTAGCCGAAATCTGCTCAAAAGCTTTTCTCTCTATTAGAGAAAGCTGTTTGATTCAATATTCAGTGCAAACCTTGCCAAACTGCAGGATGCTTATGCCTTATGAAACACAATGTTTTTGCAATGCTGTAAGACTGTTTTTAATGTGTTAGAAGTTATATGCACAAAAACAGGTTTCTGAGAGCAGTAATGTTGAAATACTGCTTCTGTTCAAATGAAGTGAAATCTAGCTGAAATCTGTTCAAAAGCTTTTCTCTCTATTAGAGAAAGCTGTTTCATTCAATATTCAGTGCAAACCTTGCCAAACTGCAGGATGCTTTATGCCTTATGAAACACAATGTTTTTGCATTGCTGTAAGACTGTTTTTAATGTGTTAGAAGTTATATGCACAAAAACAGGTTTCTGAGAGCAGTAATGTTGAAATACTGCTTCTGTTCAAATGAAGTGAAATCTAGCTGAAATCTGCTGGAAAAGCTTTTCTCTCTATTAGAGAAAGCTGTTTCAATCAATATTCAGTGCAAATCTTGAAAACTGAAGGATGCTTATGCCTTATGAAATACAATGTTTTTGCAATGCTGTAAGACTGTTTTTAATGTGTTAGAAGTTATATGCACAAAAACAGGTTTCTGAGAGCAGTAATGTTGAAATACTGCTTCTGTTCAAATGAAGTGAAATCTAGCTGAAATCTGCTGAAAAGCTTTTCTCTCTATTAGAGAAAGCTGTTTCAATCAATATTCAGTGCAAATCTTGACAAACTGAAGGATGCTTATGCCTTATGAAATACAATGTTTTTGCAATGCTGTAAGACTGTTTTTAATGTGTTAGAAGTTATATGCACAAAAACAGGTTTCTGAGAGCAGTAATGTTGAAATACTGCATCTGTTCAAATGATGTGAAATCTAGCCGAAATCTGCTCAAAAGCTTTTCTCTCTATTAGAGAAAGCTGTTTCATTCAATATTCAGTGCAAACCTTGCCAAACTGCAGGATGCTTATGCCTTATGAAACACAATGTTTTTGCAATGCTGTAAGACTGTTTTTAATGTGTTAGAAGTTATATGCACAGAAACAGGTTTCTGAGAGCAGTAATGTTGAAATACTGCTTCTGTTCAAATGAAGTGAAATCTAGCCAAAATCTGCTCAAAAGCTTTTCTCTCTATTAGAGAAAGCTGTTTCATTCAATATTCAATGCAAATCTTGCCAAACTGCAGGATGCTTATGCCTTATGAAACACAATGTTTTTGCAATGCTGTAAGACTGTTTTTAATGTGTTAGAAGTTATATGCACAAAAACAGGTTTCTGAGAGCAGTAATGTTGAAATACTGCTTCTGTTCAAATGAAGTGAAATCTAGCTGAAATCTGCTGAAAAGCTTTTCTCTCTATTAGAGAAAGCTGTTTCATTCAATATTCAGTGCAAATCTTGCCAAACTGAAGGATGCTTATGCCATATGAAATACAATGTTTTTGCAATGCTGTAAGACTGTTTTTAATGTGTTAGAAGTTATATGCACAAAAACAGGTTTCTGAGAGCAGTAATGTTGAAATACTGCATCTGTTCAAATGAAGTGAAATCTAGCCGAAATCTGCTCAAAAGCTTTTCTCTCTATTAGAGAAAGCTGTTTCATTCAATATTCAGTGCAAACCTTGCCAAACTGCAGGATGCTTATGCCTTATGAAACACAATGTTTTTGCAATGCTGTAAGACTGTTTTTAATGTGTTAGAAGTTATATGCACAAAAACAGGTTTCTGAGAGCAGTAATGTTGAAATACTGCTTCTGTTCAAATGAAGTGAAATCTAGCTGAAATCTGCTGAAAAGCTTTTCTCTCTATTAGAGAAAGCTGTTTCATTCAATATTCAGTGCAAACCTTGCCAAACTGCAGGATGCTTATGCCTTATGAAACACAATGTTTTTGCAATGCTGTAAGACTGTTTTTAATGTGTTAGAAGTTATATGCACAAAAACAGGTTTCTGAGAGCAGTAATGTTGAAATACTGCATCTGTTCAAATGAAGTGAAATCTAGCCGAAATCTGCTCAAAAGCTTTTCTCTCTATTAGAGAAAGCTGTTTGATTCAATATTCAGTGCAAACCTTGCCAAACTGCAGGATGCTTATGCCTTATGAAACACAATGTTTTTGCAATGCTGTAAGACTGTTTTTAATGTGTTAGAAGTTATATGCACAAAAACAGGTTTCTGAGAGCAGTAATGTTGAAATACTGCATCTGTTCAAATGAAGTGAAATCTAGCCGAAATCTGCTCAAAAGCTTTTCTCTCTATTAGAGAAAGCTGTTTGATTCAATATTCAGTGCAAACCTTGCCAAACTGCAGGATGCTTATGCCTTATGAAACACAATGTTTTTGCAATGCTGTAAGACTGTTTTTAATGTGTTAGAAGTTATATGCACAAAAACAGGTTTCTGAGAGCAGTAATGTTGAAATACTGCATCTGTTCAAATGATGTGAAATCTAGCCGAAATCTGCTCAAAAGCTTTTCTCTCTATTAGAGAAAGCTGTTTCATTCAATATTCAGTGCAAACCTTGCCAAACTGCAGGATGCTTATGCCTTATGAAACACAATGTTTTTGCAATGCTGTAAGAATGTTTTTAATGTGTTAGAAGTTATATGCACAAAAACAGGTTTCTGAGAGCAGTAATGTTGAAATACTGCTTCTGTTCAAATGAAGTGAAATTTAGCCCAAATCTGCTCAAAAGCTTTTCTCTCTATTAGAGAAACCTGTTTCATTCAATATTCAGTGCAAATCTTGCCAAACTGCAGGATGCTTATGCCTTATGAAACACAATATTTTTGCAATGCTGTAAGACTGTTTTTAATGTGTTAGAAGTTATATGCACAAAAACAGGTTTCTGAGAGCAGTAATGTTGAAATACTTGCTTCTGTTCAAATGAACTCAAATCTAGCCCAAATCTGCTCAAAAGCTTTTCTCTCTATTAGAGAAAGCTGTTTCATTCAATATTCAGTGCAAACCTTGCCAAACTGCAGGATGCTTATGCCTTATGAAACACAATGTTTTTGCAATGCTGTAAGACTGTTTTTAATGTGTTAGAAGTTATATGCACAAAAACAGGTTTCTGAGAGCAGTAATGTTGAAATACTGCATCTGTTCAAATGAAGTGAAATCTAGCCGAAATCTGCTCAAAAGCTTTTCTCTCTATTAGAGAAAGCTGTTTGATTCAATATTCAGTGCAAATCTTGCCAAACTGAAGGATGATTATGCCTTATGAAATACAATGTTTTTGCAATGCTGTAAGACTGTTTTTAATGTGTTAGAAGTTATATGCACAAAAACAGGTTTCTGAGAGCAGTAATGTTGAAATACTGCATCTGTTCAAATGAAGTCAAATCTAGCCCAAATCTGCTCAAAAGCTTTTCTCTCTATTAGAGAAAGCTGTTTCATTCAATATTCAGTGCAAACCTTGCCAAACTGCATGATGCTTATGCCTTATGAAACACAATGTTTTTGCAATGCTGTAAGACTGTTTTTAATGTGTTAGAAGTTATATGCACAAAAACAGGTTTCTGAGAGCAGTAATGTTGAAATACTACTTCTGTTCAAATGAAGTGAAATCTAGACCAAATCTGCTCAAAAGCTTTTCTCTCTATTAGACAAAGCTGTTTCATTCAATATTCAATGCAAATCTTGCCAAACTGCAGGATGCTTATGCCTTATGAAACACAATGTTTTTGCAAATGCTGTAAGACTGTTTTTAATGTGTTAGAAGTTATATGCACAAAAACAGGTTTCTGAGAGCAGTAATGTTGAAATACTTGCTTCTGTTCAAATGAAGTGAAATCTAGCCCAAATCTGCTCAAAAGCTTTTCTCTCTATTAGAGAAAGCTGTTTCATTCAATATTCAGTACAAACCTTGCCAAACTGAAGGATGCTTATGCCATATGAAATACAATGTTTTTGCAATGCTGTAAGACTGTTTTTAATGTGTTCGAAGTTATATGCACAAAAAAAGGTTTCTGAGAGCAGTAATGTTGAAATACTGCTTCTGTTCAAATGAAGTGAAATCTAGCCCAAATCTGCTCAAAACCTTTTCTCTCTATCAGAGAAAGCTGTTTCATTCAATATTCAGTGCAAATCTTGCCAAACTGAAGGATGCTTATGCCTTATGAAATACAATGTTTTTGCAATGCTGTAAGACTGTTTTTAATGTGTTAGAAGTTATATGCACAAAAACAGGTTTCTGAGAGCAGTAATGTTGAAATACTGCATCTGTTCAAATGAAGTGAAATCTAGCCGAAATCTGCTCAAAAGCTTTTCTCTCTATTAGAGAAAGCTGTTTGATTCAATATTCAGTGCAAACCTTGCCAAACTGCAGGATGCTTATGCCTTATGAAACACAATGTTTTTGCAATGCTGTAAGACTGTTTTTAATGTGTTAGAAGTTATATGCACAAAAACAGGTTTCTGAGAGCAGTAATGTTGAAATACTGCTTCTGTTCAAATGAAGTGAAATCTAGCTGAAATCTGCTGAAAAGCTTTTCTCTCTATTAGAGAAAGCTGTTTCAATCAATATTCAGTGCAAATCTTGACAAACTGAAGGATGCTTATGCCTTATGAAATACAATGTTTTTGCAATGCTGTAAGACTGTTTTTAATGTGTTAGAAGTTATATGCACAAAAACAGGTTTCTGAGAGCAGTAATGTTGAAATACTGCATCTGTTCAAATGATGTGAAATCTAGCCGAAATCTGCTCAAAAGCTTTTCTCTCTATTAGAGAAAGCTGTTTCATTCAATATTCAGTGCAAACCTTGCCAAACTGCAGGATGCTTATGCCTTATGAAACACAATGTTTTTGCAATGCTGTAAGACTGTTTTTAATGTGTTAGAAGTTATATGCACAAAAACAGGTTTCTGAGAGCAGTAATGTTGAAATACTGCTTCTGTTCAAATGAAGTGAAATCTAGCCGAAATCTGCTCAAAAGCTTTTCTCTCTATTAGAGAAAGCTGTTTCATTCAATATTCAGTGCAAACCTTGCCAAACTGCAGGATGCTTATGCCTTATGAAACACAATGTTTTTGCAATGCTGTAAAGACTGTTTTTAATGTGTTAGAAGTTATATGCACAGAAACAGGTTTCTGAGAGCAGTAATGTTGAAATACTGCTTCAGTTCAAATGAAGTGAAATCTAGCCCAAATCTGCTCAAAAGCTTTTCTCTCTATTAGAGAAAGCTGTTTGATTCAATATTCATTGCAAATCTTGCCAAACTGCAGGATGCTTATGCCTTATGAAACACAATGTTTTTGCAATGCTGTAAGACTGTTTTTAATGTGTTAGAAGTTATATGCACAAAAACAGGTTTCTGAGAGCAGTAATGTTGAAATACTGCTTCTGTTCAAATGAAGTGAAATCTAGCTGAAATCTGCTGAAAAGCTTTTCTCTCTATTAGAGAAAGCTGTTTCATTCAATATTCAGTGCAAATCTTGCCAAACTGAAGGATGCTTATGCCATATGAAATACAATGTTTTTGCAATGCTGTAAGACTGTTTTTAATGTGTTAGAAGTTATATGCACAAAAACAGGTTTCTGAGAGCAGTAATGTTGAAATACTGCATCTGTTCAAATGAAGTGAAATCTAGCCGAAATCTGCTCAAAAGCTTTTCTCTCTATTAGAGAAAGCTGTTTGATTCAATATTCAGTGCAAACCTTGCCAAACTGCAGGATGCTCATGCCTTATGAAACACAATGTTTTTGCAATGCTGTAAGACTGTTTTTAATGTGTTAGAAGTTATATGCACAAAAACAGGTTTCTGAGAGCAGTAATGTTGAAATACTGCATCTGTTCAAATGAAGTGAAATCTAGCCGAAATCTGCTCAAAAGCTTTTCTCTCTATTAGAGAAAGCTGTTTGATTCAATATTCAGTGCAAACCTTGCCAAACTGCAGGATGCTTATGCCTTATGAAACACAATGTTTTTGCAATGCTGTAAGACTGTTTTTAATGTGTTAGAAGTTATATGCACAAAAACAGGTTTCTGAGAGCAGTAATGTTGAAATACTGCTTCTGTTCAAATGTAGTGAAATCTAGCCGAAATCTGCTCAAAAGCTTTTCTCTCTATTAGAGAAAGCTGTTTCATTCAATATTCAGTGCAAACCTTGCCAAACTGCAGGATGCTTATGCCTTATGAAACACAATGTTTTTGCAATGCTGTAAGACTGTTTTTAATGTGTTAGAAGTTATATGCACAGAAACAGGTTTCTGAGAGCAGTAATGTTGAAATACTGCATCTGTTCAAATGATGTGAAATCTAGCCGAAATCTGCTCAAAAGCTTTTCTCTCTATTAGAGAAAGCTGTTTCATTCAATATTCAGTGCAAACCTTGCCAAACTGCAGGATGCTTATGCCTTATGAAACACAATGTTTTTGCAATGCTGTAAGACTGTTTTTAATGTGTTAGAAGTTATATGCACAAAAACAGGTTTCTGAGAGCAGTAATGTTGAAATACTGCTTCTGTTCAAATGAAGTGAAATCTAGCTGAAATCTGCTGAAAAGCTTTTCTCTCTATTAGAGAAAGCTGTTTCATTCAATATTCAGTGCAAACCTTGCCAAACTGCAGGATGCTTATGCCTTATGAAACACAATGTTTTTGCAATGCTGTAAGACTGTTTTTAATGTGTTAGAAGTTATATGCACAAAAACAGGTTTCTGAGAGCAGTAATGTTGAAATACTGCATCTGTTCAAATGAAGTGAAATCTAGCCGAAATCTGCTCAAAAGCTTTTCTCTCTATTAGAGAAAGCTGTTTCATTCAATATTCAGTGCAAACCTTGCCAAACTGCAGGATGCTTATGCCTTATGAAACACAATGTTTTTGCAATGCTGTAAGAATGTTTTTAATGTGTTAGAAGTTATATGCACAAAAACAGGTTTCTGAGAGCAGTAATGTTGAAATACTGCTTCTGTTCAAATGAAGTGAAATTTAGCCCAAATCTGCTCAAAAGCTTTTCTCTCTATTAGAGAAACCTGTTTCATTCAATATTCAGTGCAAATCTTGCCAAACTGCAGGATGCTTATGCCTTATGAAACACAATATTTTTGCAATGCTGTAAGACTGTTTTTAATGTGTTAGAAGTTATATGCACAAAAACAGGTTTCTGAGAGCAGTAATGTTGAAATACTTGCTTCTGTTCAAATGAACTCAAATCTAGCCCAAATCTGCTCAAAAGCTTTTCTCTCTATTAGAGAAAGCTGTTTCATTCAATATTCAGTGCAAACCTTGCCAAACTGAAGGATGCTTATGCCTTATGAAATACAATGTTTTTGCAATGCTGTAAGACTGTTTTTAATGTGTTAGAAGTTATATGCACAAAAACAGGTTTCTGAGAGCAGTAATGTTGAAATACTGCATCTGTTCAAATGAAGTGAAATCTAGCCGAAATCTGCTCAAAAGCTTTTCTCTCTATTAGAGAAAGCTGTTTCATTCAATATTCAGTGCAAACCTTGCCAAACTACATGATGCTTATGCCTTATGAAACACAATGTTTTTGCAATGCTGTAAGACTGTTTTTAATGTGTTAGAAGTTATATGCACAAAAACAGGTTTCTGAGAGCAGTAATGTTGAAATACTGCTTCTGTTCAAATGAAGTGAAATCTAGCCCAAATCTGCTCAAAACCTTTTCTCTCTATCAGAGAAAGCTGTTTCATTCAATATTCAGTGCAAATCTTGCCAAACTGAAGGATGCTTATGCCTTATGAAATACAATGTTTTTGCAATGCTGTAAGACTGTTTTTAATGTGTTAGAAGTTATATGCACAAAAACAGGTTTCTGAGAGCAGTAATGTTGAAATACTGCATCTGTTCAAATGAAGTGAAATCTAGCCGAAATCTGCTCAAAAGCTTTTCTCTCTATTAGAGAAAGCTGTTTGATTCAATATTCAGTGCAAACCTTGCCAAACTGCAGGATGCTTATGCCTTATGAAACACAATGTTTTTGCAATGCTGTAAGACTGTTTTTAATGTGTTAGAAGTTATATGCACAGAAACAGGTTTCTGAGAGCAGTAATGTTGAAATACTGCTTCTGTTCAAATGAAGTGAAATCTAGCCCAAATCTGCTCAAAAGCTTTTCTCTCTATTAGAGAAAGCTGTTTCATTCAATATTCAGTGCAAATCTTGCCAAACTGAAGGATGCTTATGCCATATGAAATACAATGTTTTTGCAATGCTGTAAGACTGTTTTTAATGTGTTAGAAGTTATATGCACAGAAACAGGTTTCTGAGAGCAGTAATGTTGAAATACTGCATCTGTTCAAATGAAGTGAAATCTAGCCGAAATCTGCTCAAAAGCTTTTCTCTCTATTAGAGAAAGCTGTTTGATTCAATATTCAGTGCAAACCTTGCCAAACTGCAGGATGCTTATGCCTTATGAAACACAATGTTTTTGCAATGCTGTAAGACTGTTTTTAATGTGTTAGAAGTTATATGCACAAAAACAGGTTTCTGAGAGCAGTAATGTTGAAATACTTGCTTCTGTTCAAATGAAGTCAAATCTAGCCCAAATCTGCTCAAAAGCTTTTCTCTCTATTAGAGAAAGCTGTTTGATTCAATATTCAGTGCAAATCTTGCCAAACTGAAGGATGCTTATGCCTTATGAAATACAATGTTTTTGCAATGCTGTAAGACTGTTTTTAATGTGTTAGAAGTTATATGCACAAAAACAGGTTTCTGAGAGCAGTAATGTTGAAATACTGCATCTGTTCAAATGAAGTCAAATCTAGCCCAAATCTGCTCAAAAGCTTTTCTCTCTATTAGAGAAAGCTGTTTCATTCAATATTCAGTGCAAACCTTGCCAAACTGCAGGATGCTTATGCCTTATGAAATACAATGTTTTTGCAATGCTGTAAGACTGTTTTTAATGTGTTAGAAGTTATATGCACAAAAACAGGTTTCTGAGAGCAGTAATGTTGAAATACTGCATCTGTTCAAATGAAGTGAAATCTAGCCGAAATCTGCTCAAAAGCTTTTCTCTCTATTAGAGAAAGCTGTTTCATTCAATATTCAGTGCAAACCTTGCCAAACTGCAGGATGCTCATGCCTTATGAAACACAATGTTTTTGCAATGCTGTAAGACTGTTTTTAATGTGTTAGAAGTTATATGCACAAAAACAGGTTTCTGAGAGCAGTAATGTTGAAATACTGCATCTGTTCAAATGATGTGAAATCTAGCCCAAATCTGCTCAAAAGCTTTTCTCTCTATTAGAGAAAGCTGTTTCATTCAATATTCATTGCAAATCTTGCCAAACTGCAGGATGCTTATGCCTTATGAAACACAATGTTTTTGCAATGCTGTAAGACTGTTTTTAATGTGTTAGAAGTTATATGCACAAAAACAGGTTTCTGAGAGCAGTAATGTTGAAATACTGCTTCTGTTCAAATGAAGTGAAATCTAGCTGAAATCTGCTGAAAAGCTTTTCTCTCTATTAGAGAAAGCTGTTTCATTCAATATTCAGTGCAAACCTTGCCAAACTGCAGGATGCTTATGCCTTATGAAACACAATGTTTTTGCAATGCTGTAAGACTGTTTTTAATGTGTTAGAAGTTATATGCACAAAAACAGGTTTCTGAGAGCAGTAATGTTGAAATACTGCATCTGTTCAAATGAAGTGAAATCTAGCCGAAATCTGCTCAAAAGCTTTTCTCTCTATTAGAGAAAGCTGTTTGATTCAATATTCAGTGCAAACCTTGCCAAACTGCAGGATGCTTATGCCTTATGAAACACAATGTTTTTGCAATGCTGTAAGACTGTTTTTAATGTGTTAGAAGTTATATGCACAAAAACAGGTTTCTGAGAGCAGTAATGTTGAAATACTGCATCTGTTCAAATGAAGTGAAATCTAGCCGAAATCTGCTCAAAAGCTTTTCTCTCTATTAGAGAAAGCTGTTTGATTCAATATTCAGTGCAAACCTTGCCAAACTGCAGGATGCTTATGCCTTATGAAACACAATGTTTTTGCAATGCTGTAAGACTGTTTTTAATGTGTTAGAAGTTATATGCACAAAAACAGGTTTCTGAGAGCAGTAATGTTGAAATACTGCATCTGTTCAAATGATGTGAAATCTAGCCGAAATCTGCTCAAAAGCTTTTCTCTCTATTAGAGAAAGCTGTTTCATTCAATATTCAGTGCAAACCTTGCCAAACTGCAGGATGCTTATGCCTTATGAAACACAATGTTTTTGCAATGCTGTAAGAATGTTTTTAATGTGTTAGAAGTTATATGCACAAAAACAGGTTTCTGAGAGCAGTAATGTTGAAATACTGCTTCTGTTCAAATGAAGTGAAATTTAGCCCAAATCTGCTCAAAAGCTTTTCTCTCTATTAGAGAAACCTGTTTCATTCAATATTCAGTGCAAATCTTGCCAAACTGCAGGATGCTTATGCCTTATGAAACACAATATTTTTGCAATGCTGTAAGACTGTTTTTAATGTGTTAGAAGTTATATGCACAAAAACAGGTTTCTGAGAGCAGTAATGTTGAAATACTGCATCTGTTCAAATGAAGTGAAATCTAGCCGAAATCTGCTCAAAAGCTTTTCTCTCTATTAGAGAAAGCTGTTTGATTCAATATTCAGTGCAAATCTTGCCAAACTGAAGGATGATTATGCCTTATGAAATACAATGTTTTTGCAATGCTGTAAGACTGTTTTTAATGTGTTAGAAGTTATATGCACAAAAACAGGTTTCTGAGAGCAGTAATGTTGAAATACTGCATCTGTTCAAATGAAGTCAAATCTAGCCCAAATCTGCTCAAAAGCTTTTCTCTCTATTAGAGAAAGCTGTTTCATTCAATATTCAGTGCAAACCTTGCCAAACTGCATGATGCTTATGCCTTATGAAACACAATGTTTTTGCAATGCTGTAAGACTGTTTTTAATGTGTTAGAAGTTATATGCACAAAAACAGGTTTCTGAGAGCAGTAATGTTGAAATACTACTTCTGTTCAAATGAAGTGAAATCTAGACCAAATCTGCTCAAAAGCTTTTCTCTCTATTAGACAAAGCTGTTTCATTCAATATTCAATGCAAATCTTGCCAAACTGCAGGATGCTTATGCCTTATGAAACACAATGTTTTTGCAAATGCTGTAAGACTGTTTTTAATGTGTTAGAAGTTATATGCACAAAAACAGGTTTCTGAGAGCAGTAATGTTGAAATACTTGCTTCTGTTCAAATGAAGTGAAATCTAGCCCAAATCTGCTCAAAAGCTTTTCTCTCTATTAGAGAAAGCTGTTTCATTCAATATTCAGTGCAAACCTTGCCAAACTGAAGGATGCTTATGCCATATGAAATACAATGTTTTTGCAATGCTGTAAGACTGTTTTTAATGTGTTCGAAGTTATATGCACAAAAAAAGGTTTCTGAGAGCAGTAATGTTGAAATACTGCTTCTGTTCAAATGAAGTGAAATCTAGCCCAAATCTGCTCAAAACCTTTTCTCTCTATCAGAGAAAGCTGTTTCATTCAATATTCAGTGCAAATCTTGCCAAACTGAAGGATGCTTATGCCTTATGAAATACAATGTTTTTGCAATGCTGTAAGACTGTTTTTAATGTGTTAGAAGTTATATGCACAAAAACAGGTTTCTGAGAGCAGTAATGTTGAAATACTGCATCTGTTCAAATGAAGTGAAATCTAGCCGAAATCTGCTCAAAAGCTTTTCTCTCTATTAGAGAAAGCTGTTTCATTCAATATTCAGTGCAAACCTTGCCAAACTGCAGGATGCTTATGCCTTATGAAACACAATGTTTTTGCAATGCTGTAAAGACTGTTTTTAATGTGTTAGAAGTTATATGCACAGAAACAGGTTTCTGAGAGCAGTAATGTTGAAATACTGCTTCTGTTCAAATGAAGTGAAATCTAGCCCAAATCTGCTCAAAAGCTTTTCTCTCTATTAGAGAAAGCTGTTTCATTCAATATTCAATGCAAATCTTGCCAAACTGCAGGATGCTTATGCCTTATGAAACACAATGTTTTTGCAATGCTGTAAGACTGTTTTTAATGTGTTAGAAGTTATATGCACAAAAACAGGTTTCTGAGAGCAGTAATGTTGAAATACTGCTTCTGTTCAAATGAAGTGAAATCTAGCTGAAATCTGCTGAAAAGATTTTCTCTCTATTAGAGAAAGCTGTTTCATTCAATATTCAGTGCAAATCTTGCCAAACTGAAGGATGCTTATGCCATATGAAATACAATGTTTTTGCAATGCTGTAAGACTGTTTTTAATGTGTTAGAAGTTATATGCACAAAAACAGGTTTCTGAGAGCAGTAATGTTGAAATACTGCATCTGTTCAAATGAAGTGAAATCTAGCCGAAATCTGCTCAAAAGCTTTTCTCTCTATTAGAGAAAGCTGTTTGATTCAATATTCAGTGCAAACCTTGCCAAACTGCAGGATGCTTATGCCTTATGAAACACAATGTTTTTGCAATGCTGTAAGACTGTTTTTAATGTGTTAGAAGTTATATGCACAAAAACAGGTTTCTGAGAGCAGTAATGTTGAAATACTGCATCTGTTCAAATGAAGTGAAATCTAGCCGAAATCTGCTCAAAAGCTTTTCTCTCTATTAGAGAAAGCTGTTTGATTCAATATTCAGTGCAAACCTTGCCAAACTGCAGGATGCGTATGCCTTATGAAACACAATGTTTTTGCAATGCTGTAAGACTGTTTTTAATGTGTTAGAAGTTATATGCACAAAAACAGGTTTCTGAGAGCAGTAATGTTGAAATACTGCTTCTGTTCAAATGAAGTGAAATCTAGCTGAAATCTGCTGAAAAGCTTTTCTCTCTATTAGAGAAAGCTGTTTCAATCAATATTCAGTGCAAATCTTGACAAACTGAAGGATGCTTATGCCTTATGAAATACAATGTTTTTGCAATGCTGTAAGACTGTTTTTAATGTGTTAGAAGTTATATGCACAAAAACAGGTTTCTGAGAGCAGTAATGTTGAAATACTGCATCTGTTCAAATGATGTGAAATCTAGCCGAAATCTGCTCAAAAGCTTTTCTCTCTATTAGAGAAAGCTGTTTCATTCAATATTCAGTGCAAATCTTGCCAAACTGCAGGATGCTTATGCCTTATGAAACACAATATTTTTGCAATGCTGTAAGACTGTTTTTAATGTGTTAGAAGTTATATGCACAAAAACAGGTTTCTGAGAGCAGTAATGTTGAAATACTTGCTTCTGTTCAAATGAACTCAAATCTAGCCCAAATCTGCTCAAAAGCTTTTCTCTCTATTAGAGAAAGCTGTTTCATTCAATATTCAGTGCAAACCTTGCCAAACTGCATGATGCTTATGCCTTATGAAACACAATGTTTTTGCAATGCTGTAAGACTGTTTTTAATGTGTTAGAAGTTATATGCACAAAAACAGGTTTCTGAGAGCAGTAATGTTGAAATACTGCATCTGTTCAAATGAAGTGAAATCTAGCCGAAATCTGCTCAAAAGCTTTTCTCTCTATTAGAGAAAGCTGTTTGATTCAATATTCAGTGCAAATCTTGCCAAACTGAAGGATGCTTATGCCTTATGAAATACAATGTTTTTGCAATGCTGTAAGACTGTTTTTAATGTGTTAGAAGTTATATGCACAAAAACAGGTTTCTGAGAGCAGTAATGTTGAAATACTGCATCTGTTCAAATGAAGTCAAATCTAGCCCAAATCTGCTCAAAAGCTTTTCTCTCTATTAGAGAAAGCTGTTTCATTCAATATTCAGTGCAAACCTTGCCAAACTGCATGATGCTTATGCCTTATGAAACACAATGTTTTTGCAAATGCTGTAAGACTGTTTTTAATGTGTTAGAAGTTATATGCACAAAAACAGGTTTCTGAAAGCAGTAATGTTGAAATACTTGCTTCTGTTCAAATGAAGTGAAATCTAGCCCAAATCTGCTCAAAACCTTTTCTCTCTATCAGAGAAAGCTGTTTCATTCAATATTCAGTGCAAATCTTGCCAAACTGAAGGATGCTTATGCCTTATGAAATACAATGTTTTTGCAATGCTGTAAGACTGTTTTTAATGTGTTAGAAGTTATATGCACAAAAACAGGTTTCTGAGAGCAGTAATGTTGAAATACTGCATCTGTTCAAATGAAGTGAAATCTAGCCGAAATCTGCTCAAAAGCTTTTCTCTCTATTAGAGAAAGCTGTTTGATTCAATATTCAGTGCAAACCTTGCCAAACTGCAGGATGCTTATGCCTTATGAAACACAATGTTTTTGCAATGCTGTAAGACTGTTTTTAATGTGTTAGAAGTTATATGCACAAAAACAGGTTTCTGAGAGCAGTAATGTTGAAATACTGCTTCTGTTCAAATGAAGTGAAATCTAGCTGAAATCTGTTCAAAAGCTTTTCTCTCTATTAGAGAAAGCTGTTTCATTCAATATTCAGTGCAAACCTTGCCAAACTGCAGGATGCTTTATGCCTTATGAAACACAATGTTTTTGCATTGCTGTAAGACTGTTTTTAATGTGTTAGAAGTTATATGCACAAAAACAGGTTTCTGAGAGCAGTAATGTTGAAATACTGCTTCTGTTCAAATGAAGTGAAATCTAGCTGAAATCTGCTGAAAAGCTTTTCTCTCTATTAGAGAAAGCTGTTTCAATCAATATTCAGTGCAAATCTTGAAAACTGAAGGATGCTTATGCCTTATGAAATACAATGTTTTTGCAATGCTGTAAGACTGTTTTTAATGTGTTAGAAGTTATATGCACAAAAACAGGTTTCTGAGAGCAGTAATGTTGAAATACTGCTTCTGTTCAAATGAAGTGAAATCTAGCTGAAATCTGCTGAAAAGCTTTTCTCTCTATTAGAGAAAGCTGTTTCAATCAATATTCAGTGCAAATCTTGACAAACTGAAGGATGCTTATGCCTTATGAAATACAATGTTTTTGCAATGCTGTAAGACTGTTTTTAATGTGTTAGAAGTTATATGCACAAAAACAGGTTTCTGAGAGCAGTAATGTTGAAATACTGCATCTGTTCAAATGATGTGAAATCTAGCCGAAATCTGCTCAAAAGCTTTTCTCTCTATTAGAGAAAGCTGTTTCATTCAATATTCAGTGCAAACCTTGCCAAACTGCAGGATGCTTATGCCTTATGAAACACAATGTTTTTGCAATGCTGTAAGACTGTTTTTAATGTGTTAGAAGTTATATGCACAGAAACAGGTTTCTGAGAGCAGTAATGTTGAAATACTGCTTCTGTTCAAATGAAGTGAAATCTAGCCAAAATCTGCTCAAAAGCTTTTCTCTCTATTAGAGAAAGCTGTTTCATTCAATATTCAATGCAAATCTTGCCAAACTGCAGGATGCTTATGCCTTATGAAACACAATGTTTTTGCAATGCTGTAAGACTGTTTTTAATGTGTTAGAAGTTATATGCACAAAAACAGGTTTCTGAGAGCAGTAATGTTGAAATACTGCTTCTGTTCAAATGAAGTGAAATCTAGCTGAAATCTGCTGAAAAGCTTTTCTCTCTATTAGAGAAAGCTGTTTCATTCAATATTCAGTGCAAATCTTGCCAAACTGAAGGATGCTTATGCCATATGAAATACAATGTTTTTGCAATGCTGTAAGACTGTTTTTAATGTGTTAGAAGTTATATGCACAAAAACAGGTTTCTGAGAGCAGTAATGTTGAAATACTGCATCTGTTCAAATGAAGTGAAATCTAGCCGAAATCTGCTCAAAAGCTTTTCTCTCTATTAGAGAAAGCTGTTTCATTCAATATTCAGTGCAAACCTTGCCAAACTGCAGGATGCTTATGCCTTATGAAACACAATGTTTTTGCAATGCTGTAAGACTGTTTTTAATGTGTTAGAAGTTATATGCACAAAAACAGGTTTCTGAGAGCAGTAATGTTGAAATACTGCTTCTGTTCAAATGAAGTGAAATCTAGCTGAAATCTGCTGAAAAGCTTTTCTCTCTATTAGAGAAAGCTGTTTCATTCAATATTCAGTGCAAACCTTGCCAAACTGCAGGATGCTTATGCCTTATGAAACACAATGTTTTTGCAATGCTGTAAGACTGTTTTTAATGTGTTAGAAGTTATATGCACAAAAACAGGTTTCTGAGAGCAGTAATGTTGAAATACTGCATCTGTTCAAATGAAGTGAAATCTAGCCGAAATCTGCTCAAAAGCTTTTCTCTCTATTAGAGAAAGCTGTTTGATTCAATATTCAGTGCAAACCTTGCCAAACTGCAGGATGCTTATGCCTTATGAAACACAATGTTTTTGCAATGCTGTAAGACTGTTTTTAATGTGTTAGAAGTTATATGCACAAAAACAGGTTTCTGAGAGCAGTAATGTTGAAATACTGCATCTGTTCAAATGAAGTGAAATCTAGCCGAAATCTGCTCAAAAGCTTTTCTCTCTATTAGAGAAAGCTGTTTGATTCAATATTCAGTGCAAACCTTGCCAAACTGCAGGATGCTTATGCCTTATGAAACACAATGTTTTTGCAATGCTGTAAGACTGTTTTTAATGTGTTAGAAGTTATATGCACAAAAACAGGTTTCTGAGAGCAGTAATGTTGAAATACTGCATCTGTTCAAATGATGTGAAATCTAGCCGAAATCTGCTCAAAAGCTTTTCTCTCTATTAGAGAAAGCTGTTTCATTCAATATTCAGTGCAAACCTTGCCAAACTGCAGGATGCTTATGCCTTATGAAACACAATGTTTTTGCAATGCTGTAAGAATGTTTTTAATGTGTTAGAAGTTATATGCACAAAAACAGGTTTCTGAGAGCAGTAATGTTGAAATACTGCTTCTGTTCAAATGAAGTGAAATTTAGCCCAAATCTGCTCAAAAGCTTTTCTCTCTATTAGAGAAACCTGTTTCATTCAATATTCAGTGCAAATCTTGCCAAACTGCAGGATGCTTATGCCTTATGAAACACAATATTTTTGCAATGCTGTAAGACTGTTTTTAATGTGTTAGAAGTTATATGCACAAAAACAGGTTTCTGAGAGCAGTAATGTTGAAATACTTGCTTCTGTTCAAATGAACTCAAATCTAGCCCAAATCTGCTCAAAAGCTTTTCTCTCTATTAGAGAAAGCTGTTTCATTCAATATTCAGTGCAAACCTTGCCAAACTGCAGGATGCTTATGCCTTATGAAACACAATGTTTTTGCAATGCTGTAAGACTGTTTTTAATGTGTTAGAAGTTATATGCACAAAAACAGGTTTCTGAGAGCAGTAATGTTGAAATACTGCATCTGTTCAAATGAAGTGAAATCTAGCCGAAATCTGCTCAAAAGCTTTTCTCTCTATTAGAGAAAGCTGTTTGATTCAATATTCAGTGCAAATCTTGCCAAACTGAAGGATGATTATGCCTTATGAAATACAATGTTTTTGCAATGCTGTAAGACTGTTTTTAATGTGTTAGAAGTTATATGCACAAAAACAGGTTTCTGAGAGCAGTAATGTTGAAATACTGCATCTGTTCAAATGAAGTCAAATCTAGCCCAAATCTGCTCAAAAGCTTTTCTCTCTATTAGAGAAAGCTGTTTCATTCAATATTCAGTGCAAACCTTGCCAAACTGCATGATGCTTATGCCTTATGAAACACAATGTTTTTGCAATGCTGTAAGACTGTTTTTAATGTGTTAGAAGTTATATGCACAAAAACAGGTTTCTGAGAGCAGTAATGTTGAAATACTACTTCTGTTCAAATGAAGTGAAATCTAGACCAAATCTGCTCAAAAGCTTTTCTCTCTATTAGACAAAGCTGTTTCATTCAATATTCAATGCAAATCTTGCCAAACTGCAGGATGCTTATGCCTTATGAAACACAATGTTTTTTGCAAATGCTGTAAGACTGTTTTTAATGTGTTAGAAGTTATATGCACAAAAACAGGTTTCTGAGAGCAGTAATGTTGAAATACTTGCTTCTGTTCAAATGAAGTGAAATCTAGCCCAAATCTGCTCAAAAGCTTTTCTCTCTATTAGAGAAAGCTGTTTCATTCAATATTCAGTACAAACCTTGCCAAACTGAAGGATGCTTATGCCATATGAAATACAATGTTTTTGCAATGCTGTAAGACTGTTTTTAATGTGTTCGAAGTTATATGCACAAAAAAAAGGTTTCTGAGAGCAGTAATGTTGAAATACTGCTTCTGTTCAAATGAAGTGAAATCTAGCCCAAATCTGCTCAAAACCTTTTCTCTCTATCAGAGAAAGCTGTTTCATTCAATATTCAGTGCAAATCTTGCCAAACTGAAGGATGCTTATGCCTTATGAAATACAATGTTTTTGCAATGCTGTAAGACTGTTTTTAATGTGTTAGAAGTTATATGCACAAAAACAGGTTTCTGAGAGCAGTAATGTTGAAATACTGCATCTGTTCAAATGAAGTGAAATCTAGCCGAAATCTGCTCAAAAGCTTTTCTCTCTATTAGAGAAAGCTGTTTGATTCAATATTCAGTGCAAACCTTGCCAAACTGCAGGATGCTTATGCCTTATGAAACACAATGTTTTTGCAATGCTGTAAGACTGTTTTTAATGTGTTAGAAGTTATATGCACAAAAACAGGTTTCTGAGAGCAGTAATGTTGAAATACTGCTTCTGTTCAAATGAAGTGAAATCTAGCTGAAATCTGCTGAAAAGCTTTTCTCTCTATTAGAGAAAGCTGTTTCAATCAATATTCAGTGCAAATCTTGACAAACTGAAGGATGCTTATGCCTTATGAAATACAATGTTTTTGCAATGCTGTAAGACTGTTTTTAATGTGTTAGAAGTTATATGCACAAAAACAGGTTTCTGAGAGCAGTAATGTTGAAATACTGCATCTGTTCAAATGATGTGAAATCTAGCCGAAATCTGCTCAAAAGCTTTTCTCTCTATTAGAGAAAAGCTGTTTCATTCAATATTCAGTGCAAACCTTGCCAAACTGCAGGATGCTTATGCCTTATGAAACACAATGTTTTTGCAATGCTGTAAGACTGTTTTTAATGTGTTAGAAGTTATATGCACAAAAACAGGTTTCTGAGAGCAGTAATGTTGAAATACTGCTTCTGTTCAAATGAAGTGAAATCTAGCCGAAATCTGCTCAAAAGCTTTTCTCTCTATTAGAGAAAGCTGTTTCATTTTCAATATTCAGTGCAAACCTTGCCAAACTGCAGGATGCTTATGCCTTATGAAACACAATGTTTTTGCAATGCTGTAAAGGACTGTTTTTAATGTGTTAGAAGTTATATGCACAGAAACAGGTTTCTGAGAGCAGTAATGTTGAAATACTGCTTCAGTTCAAATGAAGTGAAATCTAGCCCAAATCTGCTCAAAAGCTTTTTCTCTCTATTAGAGAAAGCTGTTTGATTCAATATTCATTGCAAATCTTGCCAAACTGCAGGATGCTTATGCCTTATGAAACACAATGTTTTTGCAATGCTGTAAGACTGTTTTTAATGTGTTAGAAGTTATATGCACAAAAACAGGTTTCTGAGAGCAGTAATGTTGAAATACTGCTTCTGTTCAAATGAAGTGAAATCTAGCTGAAATCTGCTGAAAAGCTTTTCTCTCTATTAGAGAAAGCTGTTTCATTCAATATTCAGTGCAAATCTTGCCAAACTGAAGGATGCTTATGCCATATGAAATACAATGTTTTTGCAATGCTGTAAGACTGTTTTTAATGTGTTAGAAGTTATATGCACAAAAACAGGTTTCTGAGAGCAGTAATGTTGAAATACTGCATCTGTTCAAATGAAGTGAAATCTAGCCGAAATCTGCTCAAAAGCTTTTCTCTCTATTAGAGAAAGCTGTTTGATTCAATATTCAGTGCAAACCTTGCCAAACTGCAGGATGCTCATGCCTTATGAAACACAATGTTTTTGCAATGCTGTAAGACTGTTTTTAATGTGTTAGAAGTTATATGCACAAAAACAGGTTCTGAGAGCAGTAATGTTGAAATACTGCATCTGTTCAAATGAAGTGAAATCTAGCCGAAATCTGCTCAAAAGCTTTTCTCTCTATTAGAGAAAGCTGTTTGATTCAATATTCAGTGCAAACCTTGCCAAACTGCAGGATGCTTATGCCTTATGAAAACACAATGTTTTTGCAATGCTGTAAGACTGTTTTTAATGTGTTAGAAGTTATATGCACAAAAACAGGTTTCTGAGAGCAGTAATGTTGAAATACTGCTTCTGTTCAAATGTAGTGAAATCTAGCCGAAATCTGCTCAAAAGCTTTTCTCTCTATTAGAGAAAGCTGTTTCATTCAATATTCAGTGCAAACCTTGCCAAACTGCAGGATGCTTATGCCTTATGAAACACAATGTTTTTGCAATGCTGTATTTTAATGTGTTAGAAGTTATATGCACAGAAACAGGTTTCTGAGAGCAGTAATGTTGAAATACTGCATCTGTTCAAATGATGTGAAATCTAGCCGAAATCTGCTCAAAAGCTTTTCTCTCTATTAGAGAAAGCTGTTTCATTCAATATTCAGTGCAAACCTTGCCAAACTGCAGGATGCTTATGCCTTATGAAACACAATGTTTTTGCAATGCTGTAAGACTGTTTTTAATGTGTTAGAAGTTATATGCACAAAAACAGGTTTCTGAGAGCAGTAATGTTGAAATACTGCTTCTGTTCAAATGAAGTGAAATCTAGCTGAAATCTGCTGAAAAGCTTTTCTCTCTATTAGAGAAAGCTGTTTCATTCAATATTCAGTGCAAACCTTGCCAAACTGCAGGATGCTTATGCCTTATGAAACACAATGTTTTTGCAATGCTGTAAGACTGTTTTTAATGTGTTAGAAGTTATATGCACAAAAACAGGTTTCTGAGAGCAGTAATGTTGAAATACTGCATCTGTTCAAATGAAGTGAAATCTAGCCGAAATCTGCTCAAAAGCTTTTCTCTCTATTAGAGAAAGCTGTTTCATTCAATATTCAGTGCAAACCTTGCCAAACTGCAGGATGCTTATGCCTTATGAAACACAATGTTTTTGCAATGCTGTAAGAATGTTTTTAATGTGTTAGAAGTTATATGCACAAAAACAGGTTTCTGAGAGCAGTAATGTTGAAATACTGCTTCTGTTCAAATGAAGTGAAATTTAGCCCAAATCTGCTCAAAAGCTTTTCTCTCTATTAGAGAAACCTGTTTCATTCAATATTCAGTGCAAATCTTGCCAAACTGCAGGATGCTTATGCCTTATGAAACACAATATTTTTGCAATGCTGTAAGACTGTTTTTAATGTGTTAGAAGTTATATGCACAAAAACAGGTTTCTGAGAGCAGTAATGTTGAAATACTTGCTTCTGTTCAAATGAACTCAAATCTAGCCCAAATCTGCTCAAAAGCTTTTCTCTCTATTAGAGAAAGCTGTTTCATTCAATATTCAGTGCAAACCTTGCCAAACTGAAGGATGCTTATGCCTTATGAAATACAATGTTTTTGCAATGCTGTAAGACTGTTTTTAATGTGTTAGAAGTTATATGCACAAAAACAGGTTTCTGAGAGCAGTAATGTTGAAATACTGCATCTGTTCAAATGAAGTGAAATCTAGCCGAAATCTGCTCAAAAGCTTTTCTCTCTATTAGAGAAAGCTGTTTCATTCAATATTCAGTGCAAACCTTGCCAAACTACATGATGCTTATGCCTTATGAAACACAATGTTTTTGCAATGCTGTAAGACTGTTTTTAATGTGTTAGAAGTTATATGCACAAAAACAGGTTTCTGAGAGCAGTAATGTTGAAATACTGCTTCTGTTCAAATGAAGTGAAATCTAGCCCAAATCTGCTCAAAACCTTTTCTCTCTATCAGAGAAAGCTGTTTCATTCAATATTCAGTGCAAATCTTGCCAAACTGAAGGATGCTTATGCCTTATGAAATACAATGTTTTTGCAATGCTGTAAGACTGTTTTTAATGTGTTAGAAGTTATATGCACAAAAACAGGTTTCTGAGAGCAGTAATGTTGAAATACTGCATCTGTTCAAATGAAGTGAAATCTAGCCGAAATCTGCTCAAAAGCTTTTCTCTCTATTAGAGAAAGCTGTTTGATTCAATATTCAGTGCAAACCTTGCCAAACTGCAGGATGCTTATGCCTTATGAAACACAATGTTTTTGCAATGCTGTAAGACTGTTTTTAATGTGTTAGAAGTTATATGCACAGAAACAGGTTTCTGAGAGCAGTAATGTTGAAATACTGCTTCTGTTCAAATGAAGTGAAATCTAGCCCAAATCTGCTCAAAAGCTTTTCTCTCTATTAGAGAAAGCTGTTTCATTCAATATTCAGTGCAAATCTTGCCAAACTGAAGGATGCTTATGCCATATGAAATACAATGTTTTTGCAATGCTGTAAGACTGTTTTTAATGTGTTAGAAGTTATATGCACAGAAACAGGTTTCTGAGAGCAGTAATGTTGAAATACTGCATCTGTTCAAATGAAGTGAAATCTAGCCGAAATCTGCTCAAAAGCTTTTCTCTCTATTAGAGAAAGCTGTTTGATTCAATATTCAGTGCAAACCTTGCCAAACTGCAGGATGCTTATGCCTTATGAAACACAATGTTTTTGCAATGCTGTAAGACTGTTTTTAATGTGTTAGAAGTTATATGCACAAAAACAGGTTTCTGAGAGCAGTAATGTTGAAATACTTGCTTCTGTTCAAATGAAGTCAAATCTAGCCCAAATCTGCTCAAAAGCTTTTCTCTCTATTAGAGAAAGCTGTTTGATTCAATATTCAGTGCAAATCTTGCCAAACTGAAGGATGCTTATGCCTTATGAAATACAATGTTTTTGCAATGCTGTAAGACTGTTTTTAATGTGTTAGAAGTTATATGCACAAAAACAGGTTTCTGAGAGCAGTAATGTTGAAATACTGCATCTGTTCAAATGAAGTCAAATCTAGCCCAAATCTGCTCAAAAGCTTTTCTCTCTATTAGAGAAAGCTGTTTCATTCAATATTCAGTGCAAACCTTGCCAAACTGCAGGATGCTTATGCCTTATGAAATACAATGTTTTTGCAATGCTGTAAGACTGTTTTTAATGTGTTAGAAGTTATATGCACAAAAACAGGTTTCTGAGAGCAGTAATGTTGAAATACTGCATCTGTTCAAATGAAGTGAAATCTAGCCGAAATCTGCTCAAAAGCTTTTCTCTCTATTAGAGAAAGCTGTTTCATTCAATATTCAGTGCAAACCTTGCCAAACTGCAGGATGCTCATGCCTTATGAAACACAATGTTTTTGCAATGCTGTAAGACTGTTTTTAATGTGTTAGAAGTTATATGCACAAAAACAGGTTTCTGAGAGCAGTAATGTTGAAATACTGCATCTGTTCAAATGATGTGAAATCTAGCCCAAATCTGCTCAAAAGCTTTTCTCTCTATTAGAGAAAGCTGTTTCATTCAATATTCATTGCAAATCTTGCCAAACTGCAGGATGCTTATGCCTTATGAAACACAATGTTTTTGCAATGCTGTAAGACTGTTTTTAATGTGTTAGAAGTTATATGCACAAAAACAGGTTTCTGAGAGCAGTAATGTTGAAATACTGCTTCTGTTCAAATGAAGTGAAATCTAGCTGAAATCTGCTGAAAAGCTTTTCTCTCTATTAGAGAAAGCTGTTTCATTCAATATTCAGTGCAAACCTTGCCAAACTGCAGGATGCTTATGCCTTATGAAACACAATGTTTTTGCAATGCTGTAAGACTGTTTTTAATGTGTTAGAAGTTATATGCACAAAAACAGGTTTCTGAGAGCAGTAATGTTGAAATACTGCATCTGTTCAAATGAAGTGAAATCTAGCCGAAATCTGCTCAAAAGCTTTTCTCTCTATTAGAGAAAGCTGTTTGATTCAATATTCAGTGCAAACCTTGCCAAACTGCAGGATGCTTATGCCTTATGAAACACAATGTTTTTGCAATGCTGTAAGACTGTTTTTAATGTGTTAGAAGTTATATGCACAAAAACAGGTTTCTGAGAGCAGTAATGTTGAAATACTGCATCTGTTCAAATGAAGTGAAATCTAGCCGAAATCTGCTCAAAAGCTTTTCTCTCTATTAGAGAAAGCTGTTTGATTCAATATTCAGTGCAAACCTTGCCAAACTGCAGGATGCTTATGCCTTATGAAACACAATGTTTTTGCAATGCTGTAAGACTGTTTTTAATGTGTTAGAAGTTATATGCACAAAAACAGGTTTCTGAGAGCAGTAATGTTGAAATACTGCATCTGTTCAAATGATGTGAAATCTAGCCGAAATCTGCTCAAAAGCTTTTCTCTCTATTAGAGAAAGCTGTTTCATTCAATATTCAGTGCAAACCTTGCCAAACTGCAGGATGCTTATGCCTTATGAAACACAATGTTTTTGCAATGCTGTAAGAATGTTTTTAATGTGTTAGAAGTTATATGCACAAAAACAGGTTTCTGAGAGCAGTAATGTTGAAATACTGCTTCTGTTCAAATGAAGTGAAATTTAGCCCAAATCTGCTCAAAAGCTTTTCTCTCTATTAGAGAAACCTGTTTCATTCAATATTCAGTGCAAATCTTGCCAAACTGCAGGATGCTTATGCCTTATGAAACACAATATTTTTGCAATGCTGTAAGACTGTTTTTAATGTGTTAGAAGTTATATGCACAAAAACAGGTTTCTGAGAGCAGTAATGTTGAAATACTGCATCTGTTCAAATGAAGTGAAATCTAGCCGAAATCTGCTCAAAAGCTTTTCTCTCTATTAGAGAAAGCTGTTTGATTCAATATTCAGTGCAAATCTTGCCAAACTGAAGGATGATTATGCCTTATGAAATACAATGTTTTTGCAATGCTGTAAGACTGTTTTTAATGTGTTAGAAGTTATATGCACAAAAACAGGTTTCTGAGAGCAGTAATGTTGAAATACTGCATCTGTTCAAATGAAGTCAAATCTAGCCCAAATCTGCTCAAAAGCTTTTCTCTCTATTAGAGAAAGCTGTTTCATTCAATATTCAGTGCAAACCTTGCCAAACTGCATGATGCTTATGCCTTATGAAACACAATGTTTTTGCAATGCTGTAAGACTGTTTTTAATGTGTTAGAAGTTATATGCACAAAAACAGGTTTCTGAGAGCAGTAATGTTGAAATACTACTTCTGTTCAAATGAAGTGAAATCTAGACCAAATCTGCTCAAAAGCTTTTCTCTCTATTAGACAAAGCTGTTTCATTCAATATTCAATGCAAATCTTGCCAAACTGCAGGATGCTTATGCCTTATGAAACACAATGTTTTTGCAAATGCTGTAAGACTGTTTTTAATGTGTTAGAAGTTATATGCACAAAAACAGGTTTCTGAGAGCAGTAATGTTGAAATACTTGCTTCTGTTCAAATGAAGTGAAATCTAGCCCAAATCTGCTCAAAAGCTTTTCTCTCTATTAGAGAAAGCTGTTTCATTCAATATTCAGTGCAAACCTTGCCAAACTGAAGGATGCTTATGCCATATGAAATACAATGTTTTTGCAATGCTGTAAGACTGTTTTTAATGTGTTCGAAGTTATATGCACAAAAAAAGGTTTCTGAGAGCAGTAATGTTGAAATACTGCTTCTGTTCAAATGAAGTGAAATCTAGCCCAAATCTGCTCAAAACCTTTTCTCTCTATCAGAGAAAGCTGTTTCATTCAATATTCAGTGCAAATCTTGCCAAACTGAAGGATGCTTATGCCTTATGAAATACAATGTTTTTGCAATGCTGTAAGACTGTTTTTAATGTGTTAGAAGTTATATGCACAAAAACAGGTTTCTGAGAGCAGTAATGTTGAAATACTGCATCTGTTCAAATGAAGTGAAATCTAGCCGAAATCTGCTCAAAAGCTTTTCTCTCTATTAGAGAAAGCTGTTTCATTCAATATTCAGTGCAAACCTTGCCAAACTGCAGGATGCTTATGCCTTATGAAACACAATGTTTTTGCAATGCTGTAAAGACTGTTTTTAATGTGTTAGAAGTTATATGCACAGAAACAGGTTTCTGAGAGCAGTAATGTTGAAATACTGCTTCTGTTCAAATGAAGTGAAATCTAGCCCAAATCTGCTCAAAAGCTTTTCTCTCTATTAGAGAAAGCTGTTTCATTCAATATTCATTGCAAATCTTGCCAAACTGCAGGATGCTTATGCCTTATGAAACACAATGTTTTTGCAATGCTGTAAGACTGTTTTTAATGTGTTAGAAGTTATATGCACAAAAACAGGTTTCTGAGAGCAGTAATGTTGAAATACTGCTTCTGTTCAAATGAAGTGAAATCTAGCTGAAATCTGCTGAAAAGCTTTTCTCTCTATTAGAGAAAGCTGTTTCATTCAATATTCAGTGCAAATCTTGCCAAACTGAAGGATGCTTATGCCATATGAAATACAATGTTTTTGCAATGCTGTAAGACTGTTTTTAATGTGTTAGAAGTTATATGCACAAAAACAGGTTTCTGAGAGCAGTAATGTTGAAATACTGCATCTGTTCAAATGAAGTGAAATCTAGCCGAAATCTGCTCAAAAGCTTTTCTCTCTATTAGAGAAAGCTGTTTGATTCAATATTCAGTGCAAACCTTGCCAAACTGCAGGATGCTCATGCCTTATGAAACACAATGTTTTTGCAATGCTGTAAGACTGTTTTTAATGTGTTAGAAGTTATATGCACAAAAACAGGTTTCTGAGAGCAGTAATGTTGAAATACTGCATCTGTTCAAATGAAGTGAAATCTAGCCGAAATCTGCTCAAAAGCTTTTCTCTCTATTAGAGAAAGCTGTTTGATTCAATATTCAGTGCAAACCTTGCCAAACTGCAGGATGCTTATGCCTTATGAAACACAATGTTTTTGCAATGCTGTAAGACTGTTTTTAATGTGTTAGAAGTTATATGCACAAAAACAGGTTTCTGAGAGCAGTAATGTTGAAATACTGCTTCTGTTCAAATGAAGTGAAATCTAGCCGAAATCTGCTCAAAAGCTTTTCTCTCTATTAGAGAAAGCTGTTTCATTCAATATTCAGTGCAAACCTTGCCAAACTGCAGGATGCTTATGCCTTATGAAACACAATGTTTTTGCAATGCTGTAAGACTGTTTTTAATGTGTTAGAAGTTATATGCACAGAAACAGGTTTCTGAGAGCAGTAATGTTGAAATACTGCATCTGTTCAAATGATGTGAAATCTAGCCGAAATCTGCTCAAAAGCTTTTCTCTCTATTAGAGAAAGCTGTTTCATTCAATATTCAGTGCAAACCTTGCCAAACTGCAGGATGCTTATGCCTTATGAAACACAATGTTTTTGCAATGCTGTAAGACTGTTTTTAATGTGTTAGAAGTTATATGCACAAAAACAGGTTTCTGAGAGCAGTAATGTTGAAATACTGCTTCTGTTCAAATGAAGTGAAATCTAGCTGAAATCTGCTGAAAAGCTTTTCTCTCTATTAGAGAAAGCTGTTTCATTCAATATTCAGTGCAAACCTTGCCAAACTGCAGGATGCTTATGCCTTATGAAACACAATGTTTTTGCAATGCTGTAAGACTGTTTTTAATGTGTTAGAAGTTATATGCACAAAAACAGGTTTCTGAGAGCAGTAATGTTGAAATACTGCATCTGTTCAAATGAAGTGAAATCTAGCCGAAATCTGCTCAAAAGCTTTTCTCTCTATTAGAGAAAGCTGTTTCATTCAATATTCAGTGCAAACCTTGCCAAACTGAAGGATGCTTATGCCATATGAAATACAATGTTTTTGCAATGCTGTAAGACTGTTTTTAATGTGTTCGAAGTTATATGCACAAAAAAAGGTTTCTGAGAGCAGTAATGTTGAAATACTGCTTCTGTTCAAATGAAGTGAAATCTAGCCCAAATCTGCTCAAAACCTTTTCTCTCTATCAGAGAAAGCTGTTTCATTCAATATTCAGTGCAAATCTTGCCAAACTGAAGGATGCTTATGCCTTATGAAATACAATGTTTTTGCAATGCTGTAAGACTGTTTTTAATGTGTTAGAAGTTATATGCACAAAAACAGGTTTCTGAGAGCAGTAATGTTGAAATACTGCATCTGTTCAAATGAAGTGAAATCTAGCCGAAATCTGCTCAAAAGCTTTTCTCTCTATTAGAGAAAGCTGTTTCATTCAATATTCAGTGCAAACCTTGCCAAACTGCAGGATGCTTATGCCTTATGAAACACAATGTTTTTGCAATGCTGTAAAGACTGTTTTTAATGTGTTAGAAGTTATATGCACAGAAACAGGTTTCTGAGAGCAGTAATGTTGAAATACTGCTTCTGTTCAAATGAAGTGAAATCTAGCCCAAATCTGCTCAAAAGCTTTTCTCTCTATTAGAGAAAGCTGTTTCATTCAATATTCATTGCAAATCTTGCCAAACTGCAGGATGCTTATGCCTTATGAAACACAATGTTTTTGCAATGCTGTAAGACTGTTTTTAATGTGTTAGAAGTTATATGCACAAAAACAGGTTTCTGAGAGCAGTAATGTTGAAATACTGCTTCTGTTCAAATGAAGTGAAATCTAGCTGAAATCTGCTGAAAAGCTTTTCTCTCTATTAGAGAAAGCTGTTTCATTCAATATTCAGTGCAAATCTTGCCAAACTGAAGGATGCTTATGCCATATGAAATACAATGTTTTTGCAATGCTGTAAGACTGTTTTTAATGTGTTAGAAGTTATATGCACAAAAACAGGTTTCTGAGAGCAGTAATGTTGAAATACTGCATCTGTTCAAATGAAGTGAAATCTAGCCGAAATCTGCTCAAAAGCTTTTCTCTCTATTAGAGAAAGCTGTTTGATTCAATATTCAGTGCAAACCTTGCCAAACTGCAGGATGCTCATGCCTTATGAAACACAATGTTTTTGCAATGCTGTAAGACTGTTTTTAATGTGTTAGAAGTTATATGCACAAAAACAGGTTTCTGAGAGCAGTAATGTTGAAATACTGCATCTGTTCAAATGAAGTGAAATCTAGCCGAAATCTGCTCAAAAGCTTTTCTCTCTATTAGAGAAAGCTGTTTGATTCAATATTCAGTGCAAACCTTGCCAAACTGCAGGATGCTTATGCCTTATGAAACACAATGTTTTTGCAATGCTGTAAGACTGTTTTTAATGTGTTAGAAGTTATATGCACAAAAACAGGTTTCTGAGAGCAGTAATGTTGAAATACTGCTTCTGTTCAAATGAAGTGAAATCTAGCCGAAATCTGCTCAAAAGCTTTTCTCTCTATTAGAGAAAGCTGTTTCATTCAATATTCAGTGCAAACCTTGCCAAACTGCAGGATGCTTATGCCTTATGAAACACAATGTTTTTGCAATGCTGTAAGACTGTTTTTAATGTGTTAGAAGTTATATGCACAGAAACAGGTTTCTGAGAGCAGTAATGTTGAAATACTGCATCTGTTCAAATGATGTGAAATCTAGCCGAAATCTGCTCAAAAGCTTTTCTCTCTATTAGAGAAAGCTGTTTCATTCAATATTCAGTGCAAACCTTGCCAAACTGCAGGATGCTTATGCCTTATGAAACACAATGTTTTTGCAATGCTGTAAGACTGTTTTTAATGTGTTAGAAGTTATATGCACAAAAACAGGTTTCTGAGAGCAGTAATGTTGAAATACTGCTTCTGTTCAAATGAAGTGAAATCTAGCTGAAATCTGCTGAAAAGCTTTTCTCTCTATTAGAGAAAGCTGTTTCATTCAATATTCAGTGCAAACCTTGCCAAACTGCAGGATGCTTATGCCTTATGAAACACAATGTTTTTGCAATGCTGTAAGACTGTTTTTAATGTGTTAGAAGTTATATGCACAAAAACAGGTTTCTGAGAGCAGTAATGTTGAAATACTGCATCTGTTCAAATGAAGTGAAATCTAGCCGAAATCTGCTCAAAAGCTTTTCTCTCTATTAGAGAAAGCTGTTTCATTCAATATTCAGTGCAAACCTTGCCAAACTGCAGGATGCTTATGCCTTATGAAACACAATGTTTTTGCAATGCTGTAAGAATGTTTTTAATGTGTTAGAAGTTATATGCACAAAAACAGGTTTCTGAGAGCAGTAATGTTGAAATACTGCTTCTGTTCAAATGAAGTGAAATTTAGCCCAAATCTGCTCAAAAGCTTTTCTCTCTATTAGAGAAACCTGTTTCATTCAATATTCAGTGCAAATCTTGCCAAACTGCAGGATGCTTATGCCTTATGAAACACAATATTTTTGCAATGCTGTAAGACTGTTTTTAATGTGTTAGAAGTTATATGCACAAAAACAGGTTTCTGAGAGCAGTAATGTTGAAATACTTGCTTCTGTTCAAATGAACTCAAATCTAGCCCAAATCTGCTCAAAAGCTTTTCTCTCTATTAGAGAAAGCTGTTTCATTCAATATTCAGTGCAAACCTTGCCAAACTGAAGGATGCTTATGCCTTATGAAATACAATGTTTTTGCAATGCTGTAAGACTGTTTTTAATGTGTTAGAAGTTATATGCACAAAAACAGGTTTCTGAGAGCAGTAATGTTGAAATACTGCATCTGTTCAAATGAAGTGAAATCTAGCCGAAATCTGCTCAAAAGCTTTTCTCTCTATTAGAGAAAGCTGTTTCATTCAATATTCAGTGCAAACCTTGCCAAACTACATGATGCTTATGCCTTATGAAACACAATGTTTTTGCAATGCTGTAAGACTGTTTTTAATGTGTTAGAAGTTATATGCACAAAAACAGGTTTCTGAGAGCAGTAATGTTGAAATACTGCTTCTGTTCAAATGAAGTGAAATCTAGCCCAAATCTGCTCAAAACCTTTTCTCTCTATCAGAGAAAGCTGTTTCATTCAATATTCAGTGCAAATCTTGCCAAACTGAAGGATGCTTATGCCTTATGAAATACAATGTTTTTGCAATGCTGTAAGACTGTTTTTAATGTGTTAGAAGTTATATGCACAAAAACAGGTTTCTGAGAGCAGTAATGTTGAAATACTGCATCTGTTCAAATGAAGTGAAATCTAGCCGAAATCTGCTCAAAAGCTTTTCTCTCTATTAGAGAAAGCTGTTTGATTCAATATTCAGTGCAAACCTTGCCAAACTGCAGGATGCTTATGCCTTATGAAACACAATGTTTTTGCAATGCTGTAAGACTGTTTTTAATGTGTTAGAAGTTATATGCACAAAAACAGGTTTCTGAGAGCAGTAATGTTGAAATACTGCTTCTGTTCAAATGAAGTGAAATCTAGCTGAAATCTGTTCAAAAGCTTTTCTCTCTATTAGAGAAAGCTGTTTCATTCAATATTCAGTGCAAACCTTGCCAAACTGCAGGATGCTTATGCCTTATGAAACACAATGTTTTTGCAATGCTGTAAGACTGTTTTTAATGTGTTAGAAGTTATATGCACAGAAACAGGTTTCTGAGAGCAGTAATGTTGAAATACTGCTTCTGTTCAAATGAAGTGAAATCTAGCCCAAATCTGCTCAAAAGCTTTTCTCTCTATTAGAGAAAGCTGTTTCATTCAATATTCAGTGCAAATCTTGCCAAACTGAAGGATGCTTATGCCATATGAAATACAATGTTTTTGCAATGCTGTAAGACTGTTTTTAATGTGTTAGAAGTTATATGCACAGAAACAGGTTTCTGAGAGCAGTAATGTTGAAATACTGCATCTGTTCAAATGAAGTGAAATCTAGCCGAAATCTGCTCAAAAGCTTTTCTCTCTATTAGAGAAAGCTGTTTGATTCAATATTCAGTGCAAACCTTGCCAAACTGCAGGATGCTTATGCCTTATGAAACACAATGTTTTTGCAATGCTGTAAGACTGTTTTTAATGTGTTAGAAGTTATATGCACAAAAACAGGTTTCTGAGAGCAGTAATGTTGAAATACTTGCTTCTGTTCAAATGAAGTCAAATCTAGCCCAAATCTGCTCAAAAGCTTTTCTCTCTATTAGAGAAAGCTGTTTGATTCAATATTCAGTGCAAATCTTGCCAAACTGAAGGATGCTTATGCCTTATGAAATACAATGTTTTTGCAATGCTGTAAGACTGTTTTTAATGTGTTAGAAGTTATATGCACAAAAACAGGTTTCTGAGAGCAGTAATGTTGAAATACTGCATCTGTTCAAATGAAGTCAAATCTAGCCCAAATCTGCTCAAAAGCTTTTCTCTCTATTAGAGAAAGCTGTTTCATTCAATATTCAGTGCAAACCTTGCCAAACTGCATGATGCTTATGCCTTATGAAATACAATGTTTTTTGCAATGCTGTAAGACTGTTTTTAATGTGTTAGAAGTTATATGCACCAAAACAGGTTTCTGAGAGCAGTAATGTTGAAATACTGCATCTGTTCAAATGAAGTCAAATCTAGCCCAAATCTGCTCAAAAGCTTTTCTCTCTATTAGAGAAAGCTGTTTCATTCAATATTCAGTGCAAACCTTGCCAAACTGCATGATGCTTATGCCTTATGAAACACAATGTTTTTGCAATGCTGTAAGACTGTTTTTAATGTGTTAGAAGTTATATGCACAAAAACAGGTTTCTGAGAGCAGTAATGTTGAAATACTACTTCTGTTCAAATGAAGTGAAATCTAGCCCAAATCTGCTCAAAAGCTTTTCTCTCTATTAGAGAAAGCTGTTTCATTCAATATTCAATGCAAATCTTGCCAAACTGCAGGATGCTTATGCCTTATGAAACACAATGTTTTTGCAAATGCTGTAAGACTGTTTTTAATGTGTTAGAAGTTATATGCACAAAAACAGGTTTCTGAGAGCAGTAATGTTGAAATACTGCTTCTGTTCAAATGAAGTGAAATCTAGCCCAAATCTGCTCAAAACCTTTTCTCTCTATCAGAGAAAGCTGTTTCATTCAATATTCAGTGCAAATCTTGCCAAACTGAAGGATGCTTATGCCTTATGAAATACAATGTTTTTGCAATGCTGTAAGACTGTTTTTAATGTGTTAGAAGTTATATGCACAAAAACAGGTTTCTGAGAGCAGTAATGTTGAAATACTGCTTCTGTTCAAATGAAGTGAAATCTAGCTGAAATCTGTTCAAAAGCTTTTCTCTCTATTAGAGAAAGCTGTTTCATTCAATATTCAGTGCAAACCTTGCCAAACTGCAAGATGCTTATGCCTTATGAAACACAATGTTTTTGCAATGCTGTAAGACTGTTTTTAATGTGTTAGAAGTTATATGCAGAGAAACAGGTTTCTGAGAGCAGTAATGTTGAAATACTGCTTCTGTTCAAATGAAGTGAAATCTAGCCCAAATCTGCTCAAAAGCTTTTCTCTCTATTAGAGAAAGCTGTTTGATTCAATATTCAGTGCAAATCTTGCCAAACTGAAGGATGCTTATGCCTTATGAAATACAATGTTTTTGCAATGCTGTAAGACTGTTTTTAATGTGTTAGAAGTTATATGCACAAAACAGGTTTCTGAGAGCAGTAATGTTGATATACTGCATCTGTTCAAATGAAGTCAAATCTAGCCCAAATCTGCTCAAAAGCTTTTCTCTCTATTAGAGAAAGCTGTTTCATTCAATATTCAGTGCAAACCTTGCCAAACTGCATGATGCTTATGCCTTATGAAACACAATGTTTTTGCAATGCTGTAAGACTGTTTTTAATGTGTTAGAAGTTATATGCACAAAAACAGGTTTCTGAGAGCAGTAATGTTGAAATACTACTTCTGTTCAAATGAAGTGAAATCTAGCCCAAATCTGCTCAAAAGCTCTTCTCTCTATTAGAGAAAGCTGTTTCATTCAATATTCAATGCAAATCTTGCCAAACTGCAGGATGCTTATGCCTTATGAAACACAATGTTTTTGCAAATGCTGTAAGACTGTTTTTAATGTGTTAGAAGTTATATGCACAAAAACAGGTTTCTGAGAGCAGTAATGTTGAAATACTTGCTTCTGTTCAAATGAAGTGAAATCTAGCCCAAATCTGCTCAAAAGCTTTTCTCTCTATTAGAGAAAGCTGTTTCATTCAATATTCAGTGCAAACCTTGCCAAACTGAAGGATGCTTATGCCATATGAAATACAATGTTTTTGCAATGCTGTAAGACTGTTTTTAATGTGTTCGAAGTTATATGCACAAAAACAGGTTTCTGAGAGCAGTAATGTTGAAACACTTGCTTCTGTTCAAATGAAGTGAAATCTAGCCCAAATCTGCTCAAAAGCTTTTCTCTCTATTAGAGAAAGCTGTTTCATTCAATATTCAGTGCAAACCTTGCCAAACTGAAGGATGCTTATGCCATATGAAATACAATGTTTTTGCAATGCTGTAAGACTGTTTTTAATGTGTTCGAAGTTATATGCACAAAAAAAGGTTTCTGAGAGCAGTAATGTTGAAATACTGCTTCTGTTCAAATGAAGTGGAATCTAGCCCAAATCTGCTCAAAACCTTTTCTCTCTATCAGAGAAAGCTGTTTCATTCAATATTCAGTGCAAATCTTGCCAAACTGAAGGATGCTTATGCCTTATGAAATACAATGTTTTTGCAATGCTGTAAGACTGTTTTTAATGTGTTAGAAGTTATATGCACAAAAACAGGTTTCTGAGAGCAGTAATGTTGAAATACTGCATCTGTTCAAATGAAGTGAAATCTAGCCGAAATCTGCTCAAAAGCTTTTCTCTCTATTAGAGAAAGCTGTTTGATTCAATTTTCAGTGCAAACCTTGCCAAACTGCAGGATGCTTATGCCTTATGAAACACAATGTTTTTGCAATGCTGTAAGACTGTTTTTAATGTGTTAGAAGTTATATGCACAAAAACAGGTTTCTGAGAGCAGTAATGTTGAAATACTGCTTCTGTTCAAATGAAGTGAAATCTAGCTGAAATCTGTTCAAAAGCTTTTCTCTCTATTAGAGAAAGCTGTTTCATTCAATATTCAGTGCAAACCTTGACAAACTGCAGGATGCTTATGCCTTATGAAACACAATGTTTTTGCAATGCTGTAAGACTGTTTTTAATGTGTTAGAAGTTATATGCACAGAAACAGGTTTCTGAGAGCAGTAATGTTGAAATACTGCTTCTGTTCAAATGAAGTGAAATCTAGCCCAAATCTGCTCAAAAGCTTTTCTCTCTATTAGAGAAAGCTGTTTCATTCAATATTCAGTGCAAATCTTGCCAAACTGAAGGATGCTTATGCCATATGAAATACAATGTTTTTGCAATGCTGTAAGACTGTTTTTAATGTGTTAGAAGTTATATGCACAAAAACAGGTTTCTGAGAGCAGTAATGTTGAAATACTGCTTCTGTTCAAATGAAGTGAAATCTAGCCCAAATCTGCTCAAAAGCTTTTCTCTCTATTAGAGAAAGCTGTTTCATTCAATATTCAGTGCAAATCTTGCCAAACTGAAGGATGCTTATGCCATATGAAATACAATGTTTTTGCAATGCTGTAAGACTGTTTTTAATGTGTTAGAAGTTATATGCACAAAAACAGGTTTCTGAGAGCAGTAATGTTGAAATACTGCATCTGTTCAAATGAAGTGAAATCTAGCCGAAATCTGCTCAAAAGCTTTTCTCTCTATTAGAGAAAGCTGTTTGATTCAATATTCAGTGCAAACCTTGCCAAACTGCAGGATGCTTATGCCTTATGAAATACAATGTTTTTGCAATGCTGTAAGACTGTTTTTAATGTGTTAGAAGTTATATGCACAAAAACAGGTTTCTGAGAGCAGTAATGTTGAAATACTGCTTCTGTTCAAATGAAGTGAAATCTAGCTGAAATCTGCTGAAAAGCTTTTCTCTCTATTAGAGAAAGCTGTTTCAATCAATATTCAGTGCAAATCTTGACAAACTGAAGGATGCTTATGCCTTATGAAATACAATGTTTTTGCAATGCTGTAAGACTGTTTTTAATGTGTTAGAAGTTATATGCACAAAAACAGGTTTCTGAGAGCAGTAATGTTGAAATACTGCATCTGTTCAAATGATGTGAAATCTAGCCGAAATCTGCTCAAAAGCTTTTCTCTCTATTAGAGAAAGCTGTTTCATTCAATATTCAGTGCAAACCTTGCCAAACTGCAGGATGCTTATGCCTTATGAAACACAATGTTTTTGCAATGCTGTAAGACTGTTTTTAATGTGTTAGAAGTTATATGCACAAAAACAGGTTTCTGAGAGCAGTAATGTTGAAATACTGCTTCTGTTCAAATGAAGTGAAATCTAGCTGAAATCTGCTCAAAAGCTTTTCTCTCTATTAGAGAAAGCTGTTTCATTCAATATTCAGTGCAAACCTTGCCAAACTGCAGGATGCTTATGCCTTATGAAACACAATGTTTTTGCAATGCTGTAAGACTGTTTTTAATGTGTTAGAAGTTATATGCACAGAAACAGGTTTCTGAGAGCAGTAATGTTGAAATACTGCTTCTGTTCAAATGAAGTGAAATCTAGCCCAAATCTGCTCAAAAGCTTTTCTCTCTATTAGAGAAAGCTGTTTCATTCAATATTCAATGCAAATCTTGCCAAACTGCAGGATGCTTATGCCTTATGAAACACAATGTTTTTGCAATGCTGTAAGACTGTTTTTAATGTGTTAGAAGTTATATGCACAAAAACAGGTTTCTGAGAGCAGTAATGTTGAAATACTGCTTCTGTTCAAATGAAGTGAAATCTAGCTGAAATCTGCTGAAAAGCTTTTCTCTCTATTAGAGAAAGCTGTTTCATTCAATATTCAGTGCAAATCTTGCCAAACTGAAGGATGCTTATGCCATATGAAATACAATGTTTTTGCAATGCTGTAAGACTGTTTTTAATGTGTTAGAAGTTATATGCACAAAAACAGGTTTCTGAGAGCAGTAATGTTGAAATACTGCATCTGTTCAAATGAAGTGAAATCTAGCCGAAATCTGCTCAAAAGCTTTTCTCTCTATTAGAGAAAGCTGTTTGATTCAATATTCAGTGCAAACCTTGCCAAACTGCAGGATGCTTATGCCTTATGAAACACAATGTTTTTGCAATGCTGTAAGACTGTTTTTAATGTGTTAGAAGTTATATGCACAGAAACAGGTTTCTGAGAGCAGTAATGTTGAAATACTGCATCTGTTCAAATGATGTGAAATCTAGCCGAAATCTGCTCAAAAGCTTTTCTCTCTATTAGAGAAAGCTGTTTCATTCAATATTCAGTGCAAACCTTGCCAAACTGCAGGATGCTTATGCCTTATGAAACACAATGTTTTTGCAATGCTGTAAGACTGTTTTTAATGTGTTAGAAGTTATATGCACAAAAACAGGTTTCTGAGAGCAGTAATGTTGAAATACTGCTTCTGTTCAAATGAAGTGAAATCTAGCTGAAATCTGCTGAAAAGCTTTTCTCTCTATTAGAGAAAGCTGTTTCATTCAATATTCAGTGCAAACCTTGCCAAACTGCAGGATGCTTATGCCTTATGAAACACAATGTTTTTGCAATGCTGTAAGACTGTTTTTAATGTGTTAGAAGTTATATGCACAAAAACAGGTTTCTGAGAGCAGTAATGTTGAAATACTGCATCTGTTCAAATGAAGTGAAATCTAGCCGAAATCTGCTCAAAAGCTTTTCTCTCTATTAGAGAAAGCTGTTTGATTCAATATTCAGTGCAAACCTTGCCAAACTGCAGGATGCTTATGCCTTATGAAACACAATGTTTTTGCAATGCTGTAAGACTGTTTTTAATGTGTTAGAAGTTATATGCACAAAAACAGGTTTCTGAGAGCAGTAATGTTGAAATACTGCATCTGTTCAAATGAAGTGAAATCTAGCCGAAATCTGCTCAAAAGCTTTTCTCTCTATTAGAGAAAGCTGTTTGATTCAATATTCAGTGCAAACCTTGCCAAACTGCAGGATGCTTATGCCTTATGAAACACAATGTTTTTGCAATGCTGTAAGACTGTTTTTAATGTGTTAGAAGTTATATGCACAAAAACAGGTTTCTGAGAGCAGTAATGTTGAAATACTGCATCTGTTCAAATGATGTGAAATCTAGCCGAAATCTGCTCAAAAGCTTTTCTCTCTATTAGAGAAAGCTGTTTCATTCAATATTCAGTGCAAACCTTGCCAAACTGCAGGATGCTTATGCCTTATGAAACACAATGTTTTTGCAATGCTGTAAGAATGTTTTTAATGTGTTAGAAGTTATATGCACAAAAACAGGTTTCTGAGAGCAGTAATGTTGAAATACTGCTTCTGTTCAAATGAAGTGAAATTTAGCCCAAATCTGCTCAAAAGCTTTTCTCTCTATTAGAGAAACCTGTTTCATTCAATATTCAGTGCAAATCTTGCCAAACTGCAGGATGCTTATGCCTTATGAAACACAATATTTTTGCAATGCTGTAAGACTGTTTTTAATGTGTTAGAAGTTATATGCACAAAAACAGGTTTCTGAGAGCAGTAATGTTGAAATACTTGCTTCTGTTCAAATGAACTCAAATCTAGCCCAAATCTGCTCAAAAGCTTTTCTCTCTATTAGAGAAAGCTGTTTCATTCAATATTCAGTGCAAACCTTGCCAAACTGCAGGATGCTTATGCCTTATGAAACACAATGTTTTTGCAATGCTGTAAGACTGTTTTTAATGTGTTAGAAGTTATATGCACAAAAACAGGTTTCTGAGAGCAGTAATGTTGAAATACTGCATCTGTTCAAATGAAGTGAAATCTAGCCGAAATCTGCTCAAAAGCTTTTCTCTCTATTAGAGAAAGCTGTTTGATTCAATATTCAGTGCAAATCTTGCCAAACTGAAGGATGATTATGCCTTATGAAATACAATGTTTTTGCAATGCTGTAAGACTGTTTTTAATGTTTTAGAAGTTATATGCACAAAAACAGGTTTCTGAGAGCAGTAATGTTGAAATACTGCATCTGTTCAAATGAAGTCAAATCTAGCCCAAATCTGCTCAAAAGCTTTTCTCTCTATTAGAGAAAGCTGTTTCATTCAATATTCAGTGCAAACCTTGCCAAACTGCATGATGCTTATGCCTTATTAAACACAATGTTTTTGCAATGCTGTAAGACTGTTTTTAATGTGTTAGAAGTTATATGCACAAAAACAGGTTTCTGAGAGCAGTAATGTTGAAATACTACTTCTGTTCAAATGAAGTGAAATCTAGACCAAATCTGCTCAAAAGCTTTTCTCTCTATTAGACAAAGCTGTTTCATTCAATATTCAATGCAAATCTTGCCAAACTGCAGGATGCTTATGCCTTATGAAACACAATGTTTTTGCAAATGCTGTAAGACTGTTTTTAATGTGTTAGAAGTTATATGCACAAAAACAGGTTTCTGAGAGCAGTAATGTTGAAATACTTGCTTCTGTTCAAATGAAGTGAAATCTAGCCCAAATCTGCTCAAAAGCTTTTCTCTCTATTAGAGAAAGCTGTTTCATTCAATATTCAGTGCAAACCTTGCCAAACTGAAGGATGCTTATGCCTTATGAAACACAATGTTTTTGCAATGCTGTAAGACTGTTTTTAATGTGTTAGAAGTTATATGCACAGAAACAGGTTTCTGAGAGCAGTAATGTTGAAATACTGCTTCTGTTCAAATGAAGTGAAATCTAGCCCAAATCTGCTCAAAAGCTTTTCTCTCTATTAGAGAAAGCTGTTTCATTCAATATTCAGTGCAAATCTTGCCAAACTGAAGGATGCTTATGCCATATGAAATACAATGTTTTTGCAATGCTGTAAGACTGTTTTTAATGTGTTAGAAGTTATATGCACAAAAACAGGTTTCTGAGAGCAGTAATGTTGAAATACTGCATCTGTTCAAATGAAGTGAAATCTAGCCGAAATCTGCTCAAAAGCTTTTCTCTCTATTAGAGAAAGCTGTTTGATTCAATATTCAGTGCAAACCTTGCCAAACTGCAGGATGCTTATGCCTTATGAAACACAATGTTTTTGCAATGCTGTAAGACTGTTTTTAATGTGTTAGAAGTTATATGCACAAAAACAGGTTTCTGAGAGCAGTAATGTTGAAATACTTGCTTCTGTTCAAATGAAGTCAAATCTAGCCCAAATCTGCTCAAAAGCTTTTCTCTCTATTAGAGAAAGCTGTTTGATTCAATATTCAGTGCAAACCTTGCCAAACTGCAGGATGCTTATGCCTTATGAAACACAATGTTTTTGCAATGCTGTAAGACTGTTTTTAATGTGTTAGAAGTTATATGCACAAAAACAGGTTTCTGAGAGCAGTAATGTTGAAATACTGCTTCTGTTCAAATGAAGTGAAATCTAGCTGAAATCTGTTCAAAAGCTTTTCTCTCTATTAGAGAAAGCTGTTTCATTCAATATTCAGTGCAAACCTTGCCAAACTGCAGGATGCTTATGCCTTATGAAACACAATGTTTTTGCAATGCTGTAAGACTGTTTTTAATGTGTTAGAAGTTATATGCACAAAAACAGGTTTCTGAGAGCAGTAATGTTGAAATACTGCATCTGTTCAAATGATGTGAAATCTAGCCGAAATCTGCTCAAAAGCTTTTCTCTCTATTAGAGAAAGCTGTTTCATTCAATATTCAGTGCAAACCTTGCCAAACTGCAGGATGCTTATGCCTTATGAATCACAATGTTTTTGCAATGCTGTAAGACTGTTTTTAATGTGTTAGAAGTTATATGCACAAAAACAGGTTTCTGAGAGCAGTAATGTTGAAATACTTGCTTCTGTTCAAATGAACTCAAATCTAGCCCAAATCTGCTCAAAAGCTTTTCTCTCTATTAGAGAAAGCTGTTTCATTCAATATTCAGTGCAAACCTTGCCAAACTGCATGATGCTTATGCCTTATGAAACACAATGTTTTTGCAATGCTGTAAGACTGTTTTCAATGTGTTAGAAGTTATATGCACAAAAACAGGTTTCTGAGAGCAGTAATGTTGAAATACTGCATCTGTTCAAATGAAGTGAAATCTAGCCGAAATCTGCTCAAAAGCTTTTCTCTCTATTAGAGAAAGCTGTTTGATTCAATATTCAGTGCAAATCTTGCCAAACTGAAGGATGCTTATGCCTTATGAAATACAATGTTTTTGCAATGCTGTAAGACTGTTTTTAATGTGTTAGAAGTTATATGCACAAAAACAGGTTTCTGAGAGCAGTAATGTTGAAATACTGCATCTGTTCAAATGAAGTCAAATCTAGCCCAAATCTGCTCAAAAGCTTTTCTCTCTATTAGAGAAAGCTGTTTCATTCAATATTCAGTGCAAACCTTGCCAAACTGCATGATGCTTATGCCTTATGAAACACAATGTTTTTGCAATGCTGTAAGACTGTTTTTAATGTGTTAGAAGTTATATGCACAAAAACAGGTTTCTGAGAGCAGTAATGTTGAAATACTACTTCTGTTCAAATGAAGTGAAATCTAGACCAAATCTGCTCAAAAGCTTTTCTCTCTATTAGACAAAGCTGTTTCATTCAATATTCAATGCAAATCTTGCCAAACTGCAGGATGCTTATGCCTTATGAAACACAATGTTTTTGCAAATGCTGTAAGACTGTTTTTAATGTGTTAGAAGTTATATGCACAAAAAAGGGGTTTCTGAGAGCAGTAATGTTGAAATACTTGCTTCTGTTCAAATGAAGTGAAATCTAGCCCAAATCTGCTCAAAAGCTTTTCTCTCTATTAGAGAAAGCTGTTTCATTCAATATTCAGTGCAAACCTTGCCAAACTGAAGGATGCTTATGCCATATGAAATACAATGTTTTTGCAATGCTGTAAGACTGTTTTTAATGTGTTCGAAGTTATATGCACAAAAAAAGGTTTCTGAGAGCAGTAATGTTGAAATACTGCTTCTGTTCAAATGAAGTGAAATCTAGCCCAAATCTGCTCAAAACCTTTTCTCTCTATCAGAGAAAGCTGTTTCATTCAATATTCAGTGCAAATCTTGCCAAACTGAAGGATGCTTATGCCTTATGAAATACAATGTTTTTGCAATGCTGTAAGACTGTTTTTAATGTGTTAGAAGTTATATGCACAAAAACAGGTTTCTGAGAGCAGTAATGTTGAAATACTGCATCTGTTCAAATGAAGTGAAATCTAGCCGAAATCTGCTCAAAAGCTTTTCTCTCTATTAGAGAAAGCTGTTTGATTCAATATTCAGTGCAAACCTTGCCAAACTGCAGGATGCTTATGCCTTATGAAACACAATGTTTTTGCAATGCTGTAAGACTGTTTTTAATGTGTTAGAAGTTATATGCACAAAAACAGGTTTCTGAGAGCAGTAATGTTGAAATACTGCTTCTGTTCAAATGAAGTGAAATCTAGCTGAAATCTGTTCAAAAGCTTTTCTCTCTATTAGAGAAAGCTGTTTCATTCAATATTCAGTGCAAACCTTGCCAAACTGCAGGATGCTTATGCCTTATGAAACACAATGTTTTTGCAATGCTGTAAGACTGTTTTTAATGTGTTAGAAGTTATATGCACAGAAACAGGTTTCTGAGAGCAGTAATGTTGAAATACTGCTTCTGTTCAAATGAAGTGAAATCTAGCTGAAATCTGCTGAAAAGCTTTTCTCTCTATTAGAGAAAGCTGTTTCAATCAATATTCAATGCAAATCTTGCCAAACTGCAGGATGCTTATGCCTTATGAAACACAATGTTTTTGCAATGCTGTAAGACTGTTTTTAATGTGTTAGAAGTTATATGCACAAAAACAGGTTTCTGAGAGCAGTAATGTTGAAATACTGCTTCTGTTCAAATGAAGTGAAATCTAGCTGAAATCTGCTGAAAAGCTTTTCTCTCTATTAGAGAAAGCTGTTTCAATCAATATTCAGTGCAAATCTTGACAAACTGAAGGATGCTTATGCCTTATGAAATACAATGTTTTTGCAATGCTGTAAGACTGTTTTTAATGTGTTAGAAGTTATATGCACAAAAACAGGTTTCTGAGAGCAGTAATGTTGAAATACTGCATCTGTTCAAATGATGTGAAATCTAGCCGAAATCTGCTCAAAAGCTTTTCTCTCTATTAGAGAAAGCTGTTTCATTCAATATTCAGTGCAAACCTTGCCAAACTGCAGGATGCTTATGCCTTATGAAACACAATGTTTTTGCAATGCTGTAAGACTGTTTTTAATGTGTTAGAAGTTATATGCACAAAAACAGGTTTCTGAGAGCAGTAATGTTGAAATACTGCTTCTGTTCAAATGAAGTGAAATCTAGCCGAAATCTGCTCAAAAGCTTTTCTCTCTATTAGAGAAAGCTGTTTCATTCAATATTCAGTGCAAACCTTGCCAAACTGCAGGATGCTTATGCCTTATGAAACACAATGTTTTTGCAATGCTGTAAAGACTGTTTTTAATGTGTTAGAAGTTATATGCACAGAAACAGGTTTCTGAGAGCAGTAATGTTGAAATACTGCTTCTGTTCAAATGAAGTGAAATCTAGCCCAAATCTGCTCAAAAGCTTTTCTCTCTATTAGAGAAAGCTGTTTCATTCAATATTCAATGCAAATCTTGCCAAACTGCAGGATGCTTATGCCTTATGAAACACAATGTTTTTGCAATGCTGTAAGACTGTTTTTAATGTGTTAGAAGTTATATGCACAAAAACAGGTTTCTGAGAGCAGTAATGTTGAAATACTGCTTCTGTTCAAATGAAGTGAAATCTAGCTGAAATCTGCTGAAAAGCTTTTCTCTCTATTAGAGAAAGCTGTTTCATTCAATATTCAGTGCAAATCTTGCCAAACTGAAGGATGCTTATGCCATATGAAATACAATGTTTTTGCAATGCTGTAAGACTGTTTTTAATGTGTTAGAAGTTATATGCACAAAAACAGGTTTCTGAGAGCAGTAATGTTGAAATACTGCATCTGTTCAAATGAAGTGAAATCTAGCCGAAATCTGCTCAAAAGCTTTTCTCTCTATTAGAGAAAGCTGTTTGATTCAATATTCAGTGCAAACCTTGCCAAACTGCAGGATGCTCATGCCTTATGAAACACAATGTTTTTGCAATGCTGTAAGACTGTTTTTAATGTGTTAGAAGTTATATGCACAAAAACAGGTTTCTGAGAGCAGTAATGTTGAAATACTGCATCTGTTCAAATGAAGTGAAATCTAGCCGAAATCTGCTCAAAAGCTTTTCTCTCTATTAGAGAAAGCTGTTTGATTCAATATTCAGTGCAAACCTTGCCAAACTGCAGGATGCTTATGCCTTATGAAACACAATGTTTTTGCAATGCTGTAAGACTGTTTTTAATGTGTTAGAAGTTATATGCACAAAAACAGGTTTCTGAGAGCAGTAATGTTGAAATACTGCTTCTGTTCAAATGAAGTGAAATCTAGCTGAAATCTGCTGAAAAGCTTTTCTCTCTATTAGAGAAAGCTGTTTCAATCAATATTCAGTGCAAATCTTGACAAACTGAAGGATGCTTATGCCTTATGAAATACAATGATTTTGCAATGCTGTAAGACTGTTTTTAATGTGTTAGAAGTTATATGCACAAAAACAGGTTTCTGAGAGCAGTAATGTTGAAATACTGCATCTGTTCAAATGAAGTGAAATCTAGCCGAAATCTGCTCAAAAGCTTTTCTCTCTATTAGAGAAAGCTGTTTGATTCAATATTCAGTGCAAACCTTGCCAAACTGCAGGATGCTTATGCCTTATGAAACACAATGTTTTTGCAATGCTGTAAGACTGTTTTTAATGTGTTAGAAGTTATATGCACAAAAACAGGTTTCTGAGAGCAGTAATGTTGAAATACTGCATCTGTTCAAATGATGTGAAATCTAGCCGAAATCTGCTCAAAAGCTTTTCTCTCTATTAGAGAAAGCTGTTTCATTCAATATTCAGTGCAAACCTTGCCAAACTGCAGGATGCTTATGCCTTATGAAACACAATGTTTTTGCAATGCTGTAAGACTGTTTTTAATGTGTTAGAAGTTATATGCACAAAAACAGGTTTCTGAGAGCAGTAATGTTGAAATACTGCATCTGTTCAAATGATGTGAAATCTAGCCGAAATCTGCTCAAAAGCTTTTCTCTCTATTAGAGAAAGCTGTTTCATTCAATATTCAGTGCAAACCTTGCCAAACTGCAGGATGCTTATGCCTTATGAAACACAATGTTTTTGCAATGCTGTAAGAATGTTTTTAATGTGTTAGAAGTTATATGCACAAAAACAGGTTTCTGAGAGCAGTAATGTTGAAATACTGCTTCTGTTCAAATGAAGTGAAATCTAGCTGAAATCTGCTGAAAAGCTTTTCTCTCTATTAGAGAAAGCTGTTTCAATCAATATTCAGTGCAAATCTTGACAAACTGAAGGATGCTTATGCCTTATGAAATACAATGATTTTGCAATGCTGTAAGACTGTTTTTAATGTGTTAGAAGTTATATGCACAAAAACAGGTTTCTGAGAGCAGTAATGTTGAAATACTGCTTCTGTTCAAATGAAGTGAAATCTAGCTGAAATCTGCTGAAAAGCTTTTCTCTCTATTAGAGAAAGCTGTTTCAATCAATATTCAGTGCAAATCTTGACAAACTGAAGGATGCTTATGCCTTATGAAATACAATGTTTTTGCAATGCTGTAAGACTGTTTTTAATGTGTTAGAAGTTATATGCACAAAAACAGGTTTCTGAGAGCAGTAATGTTGAAATACTGCATCTGTTCAAATGATGTGAAATCTAGCCGAAATCTGCTCAAAAGCTTTTCTCTCTATTAGAGAAAGCTGTTTGATTCAATATTCAGTGCAAACCTTGCCAAACTGCAGGATGCTCATGCCTTATGAAACACAATGTTTTTGCAATGCTGTAAGACTGTTTTTAATGTGTTAGAAGTTATATGCACAAAAACAGGTTTCTGAGAGCAGTAATGTTGAAATACTGCATCTGTTCAAATGAAGTGAAATCTAGCCGAAATCTGCTCAAAAGCTTTTCTCTCTATTAGAGAAAGCTGTTTGATTCAATATTCAGTGCAAACCTTGCCAAACTGCAGGATGCTTATGCCTTATGAAACACAATGTTTTTGCAATGCTGTAAGACTGTTTTTAATGTGTTAGAAGTTATATGCACAAAAACAGGTTTCTGAGAGCAGTAATGTTGAAATACTGCTTCTGTTCAAATGAAGTGAAATCTAGCTGAAATCTGCTGAAAAGCTTTTCTCTCTATTAGAGAAAGCTGTTTCAATCAATATTCAGTGCAAATCTTGACAAACTGAAGGATGCTTATGCCTTATGAAATACAATGATTTTGCAATGCTGTAAGACTGTTTTTAATGTGTTAGAAGTTATATGCACAAAAACAGGTTTCTGAGAGCAGTAATGTTGAAATACTGCATCTGTTCAAATGAAGTGAAATCTAGCCGAAATCTGCTCAAAAGCTTTTCTCTCTATTAGAGAAAGCTGTTTGATTCAATATTCAGTGCAAACCTTGCCAAACTGCAGGATGCTTATGCCTTATGAAACACAATGTTTTTGCAATGCTGTAAGACTGTTTTTAATGTGTTAGAAGTTATATGCACAAAAACAGGTTTCTGAGAGCAGTAATGTTGAAATACTGCATCTGTTCAAATGATGTGAAATCTAGCCGAAATCTGCTCAAAAGCTTTTCTCTCTATTAGAGAAAGCTGTTTCATTCAATATTCAGTGCAAACCTTGCCAAACTGCAGGATGCTTATGCCTTATGAAACACAATGTTTTTGCAATGCTGTAAGACTGTTTTTAATGTGTTAGAAGTTATATGCACAAAAACAGGTTTCTGAGAGCAGTAATGTTGAAATACTGCATCTGTTCAAATGATGTGAAATCTAGCCGAAATCTGCTCAAAAGCTTTTCTCTCTATTAGAGAAAGCTGTTTCATTCAATATTCAGTGCAAACCTTGCCAAACTGCAGGATGCTTATGCCTTATGAAACACAATGTTTTTGCAATGCTGTAAGAATGTTTTTAATGTGTTAGAAGTTATATGCACAAAAACAGGTTTCTGAGAGCAGTAATGTTGAAATACTGCTTCTGTTCAAATGAAGTGAAATCTAGCTGAAATCTGCTGAAAAGCTTTTCTCTCTATTAGAGAAAGCTGTTTCAATCAATATTCAGTGCAAATCTTGACAAACTGAAGGATGCTTATGCCTTATGAAATACAATGATTTTGCAATGCTGTAAGACTGTTTTTAATGTGTTAGAAGTTATATGCACAAAAACAGGTTTCTGAGAGCAGTAATGTTGAAATACTGCTTCTGTTCAAATGAAGTGAAATCTAGCTGAAATCTGCTGAAAAGCTTTTCTCTCTATTAGAGAAAGCTGTTTCAATCAATATTCAGTGCAAATCTTGACAAACTGAAGGATGCTTATGCCTTATGAAATACAATGTTTTTGCAATGCTGTAAGACTGTTTTTAATGTGTTAGAAGTTATATGCACAAAAACAGGTTTCTGAGAGCAGTAATGTTGAAATACTGCATCTGTTCAAATGATGTGAAATCTAGCCGAAATCTGCTCAAAAGCTTTTCTCTCTATTAGAGAAAGCTGTTTCATTCAATATTCAGTGCAAACCTTGCCAAACTGCAGGATGCTTATGCCTTATGAAACACAATGTTTTTGCAATGCTGTAAGACTGTTTTTAATGTGTTAGAAGTTATATGCACAAAAACAGGTTTCTGAGAGCAGTAATGTTGAAATACTGCTTCTGTTCAAATGAAGTGAAATCTAGCCGAAATCTGCTCAAAAGCTTTTCTCTCTATTAGAGAAAGCTGTTTCATTCAATATTCAGTGCAAACCTTGCCAAACTGCAGGATGCTTATGCCTTATGAAACACAATGTTTTTGCAATGCTGTAAAGACTGTTTTTAATGTGTTAGAAGTTATATGCACAGAAACAGGTTTCTGAGAGCAGTAATGTTGAAATACTGCTTCTGTTCAAATGAAGTGAAATCTAGCCCAAATCTGCTCAAAAGCTTTTCTCTCTATTAGAGAAAGCTGTTTCATTCAATATTCAATGCAAATCTTGCCAAACTGCAGGATGCTTATGCCTTATGAAACACAATGTTTTTGCAATGCTGTAAGACTGTTTTTAATGTGTTAGAAGTTATATGCACAAAAACAGGTTTCTGAGAGCAGTAATGTTGAAATACTGCTTCTGTTCAAATGAAGTGAAATCTAGCTGAAATCTGCTGAAAAGCTTTTCTCTCTATTAGAGAAAGCTGTTTCATTCAATATTCAGTGCAAATCTTGCCAAACTGAAGGATGCTTATGCCATATGAAATACAATGTTTTTGCAATGCTGTAAGACTGTTTTTAATGTGTTAGAAGTTATATGCACAAAAACAGGTTTCTGAGAGCAGTAATGTTGAAATACTGCATCTGTTCAAATGAAGTGAAATCTAGCCGAAATCTGCTCAAAAGCTTTTCTCTCTATTAGAGAAAGCTGTTTGATTCAATATTCAGTGCAAACCTTGCCAAACTGCAGGATGCTCATGCCTTATGAAACACAATGTTTTTGCAATGCTGTAAGACTGTTTTTAATGTGTTAGAAGTTATATGCACAAAAACAGGTTTCTGAGAGCAGTAATGTTGAAATACTGCATCTGTTCAAATGAAGTGAAATCTAGCCGAAATCTGCTCAAAAGCTTTTCTCTCTATTAGAGAAAGCTGTTTGATTCAATATTCAGTGCAAACCTTGCCAAACTGCAGGATGCTTATGCCTTATGAAACACAATGTTTTTGCAATGCTGTAAGACTGTTTTTAATGTGTTAGAAGTTATATGCACAAAAACAGGTTTCTGAGAGCAGTAATGTTGAAATACTGCTTCTGTTCAAATGAAGTGAAATCTAGCTGAAATCTGCTGAAAAGCTTTTCTCTCTATTAGAGAAAGCTGTTTCAATCAATATTCAGTGCAAATCTTGACAAACTGAAGGATGCTTATGCCTTATGAAATACAATGATTTTGCAATGCTGTAAGACTGTTTTTAATGTGTTAGAAGTTATATGCACAAAAACAGGTTTCTGAGAGCAGTAATGTTGAAATACTGCATCTGTTCAAATGAAGTGAAATCTAGCCGAAATCTGCTCAAAAGCTTTTCTCTCTATTAGAGAAAGCTGTTTGATTCAATATTCAGTGCAAACCTTGCCAAACTGCAGGATGCTTATGCCTTATGAAACACAATGTTTTTGCAATGCTGTAAGACTGTTTTTAATGTGTTAGAAGTTATATGCACAAAAACAGGTTTCTGAGAGCAGTAATGTTGAAATACTGCATCTGTTCAAATGATGTGAAATCTAGCCGAAATCTGCTCAAAAGCTTTTCTCTCTATTAGAGAAAGCTGTTTCATTCAATATTCAGTGCAAACCTTGCCAAACTGCAGGATGCTTATGCCTTATGAAACACAATGTTTTTGCAATGCTGTAAGAATGTTTTTAATGTGTTAGAAGTTATATGCACAAAAACAGGTTTCTGAGAGCAGTAATGTTGAAATACTGCATCTGTTCAAATGATGTGAAATCTAGCCGAAATCTGCTCAAAAGCTTTTCTCTCTATTAGAGAAACCTGTTTCATTCAATATTCAGTGCAAATCTTGCCAAACTGAAGGATGATTATGCCTTATGAAATACAATGTTTTTGCAATGCTGTAAGACTGTTTTTAATGTGTTAGAAGTTATATGCACAAAAACAGGTTTCTGAGAGCAGTAATGTTGAAATACTGCTTCTGTTCAAATGAAGTGAAATCTAGCCGAAATCTGCTCAAAAGCTTTTCTCTCTATTAGAGAAAGCTGTTTCATTCAATATTCAGTGCAAACCTTGCCAAACTGCAGGATGCTTATGCCTTATGAAACACAATGTTTTTGCAATGCTGTAAAGACTGTTTTTAATGTGTTAGAAGTTATATGCACAAAAACAGGTTTCTGAGAGCAGTAATGTTGAAATACTGCATCTGTTCAAATGAAGTGAAATCTAGCCGAAATCTGCTCAAAAGCTTTTCTCTCTATTAGAGAAAGCTGTTTGATTCAATATTCAGTGCAAACCTTGCCAAACTGCAGGATGCTCATGCCTTATGAAACACAATGTTTTTGCAATGCTGTAAGACTGTTTTTAATGTGTTAGAAGTTATATGCACAAAAACAGGTTTCTGAGAGCAGTAATGTTGAAATACTGCATCTGTTCAAATGAAGTGAAATCTAGCCGAAATCTGCTCAAAAGCTTTTCTCTCTATTAGAGAAAGCTGTTTGATTCAATATTCAGTGCAAACCTTGCCAAACTGCAGGATGCTTATGCCTTATGAAACACAATGTTTTTGCAATGCTGTAAGACTGTTTTTAATGTGTTAGAAGTTATATGCACAAAAACAGGTTTCTGAGAGCAGTAATGTTGAAATACTGCTTCTGTTCAAATGAAGTGAAATCTAGCTGAAATCTGCTGAAAAGCTTTTCTCTCTATTAGAGAAAGCTGTTTCAATCAATATTCAGTGCAAATCTTGACAAACTGAAGGATGCTTATGCCTTATGAAATACAATGTTTTTGCAATGCTGTAAGACTGTTTTTAATGTGTAAGAAGTTATATGCACAAAAACAGGTTTCTGAGAGCAGTAATGTTGAAATACTGCATCTGTTCAAATGATGTGAAATCTAGCCGAAATCTGCTCAAAAGCTTTTCTCTCTATTAGAGAAAGCTGTTTCATTCAATATTCAGTGCAAACCTTGCCAAACTGCAGGATGCTTATGCCTTATGAAACACAATGTTTTTGCAATGCTGTAAGACTGTTTTCAATGTGTTAGAAGTTATATGCACAAAAACAGGTTTCTGAGAGCAGTAATGTTGAAATACTGCATCTGTTCAAATGAAGTGAAATCTAGCCCAAATCTGCTCAAAAGCTTTTCTCTCTATTAGAGAAAGCTGTTTCATTCAATATTCAGTGCAAATCTTGCCAAACTGAAGGATGCTTATGCCTTATGAAATACAATGTTTTTGCAATGCTGTAAGACTGTTTTTAATGTGTTAGAAGTTATATGCACAAAAACAGGTTTCTGAGAGCAGTAATGTTGAAATACTGCATCTGTTCAAATGAAGTCAAATCTAGCCCAAATCTGCTCAAAAGCTTTTCTCTCTATTAGAGAAAGCTGTTTCATTCAATATTCAGTGCAAACCTTGCCAAACTGCATGATGCTTATGCCTTATGAAACACAATGTTTTTGCAATGCTGTAAGACTGTTTTTAATGTGTTAGAAGTTATATGCACAAAAACAGGTTTCTGAGAGCAGTAATGTTGAAATACTACTTCTGTTCAAATGAAGTGAAATCTAGACCAAATCTGCTCAAAAGCTTTTCTCTCTATTAGACAAAGCTGTTTCATTCAATATTCAATGCAAATCTTGCCAAACTGCAGGATGCTTATGCCTTATGAAACACAATGTTTTTGCAAATGCTGTAAGACTGTTTTTAATGTGTTAGAAGTTATATGCACAAAAAAGGGGTTTCTGAGAGCAGTAATGTTGAAATACTTGCTTCTGTTCAAATGAAGTGAAATCTAGCCCAAATCTGCTCAAAAGCTTTTCTCTCTATTAGAGAAAGCTGTTTCATTCAATATTCAGTGCAAACCTTGCCAAACTGAAGGATGCTTATGCCATATGAAATACAATGTTTTTGCAATGCTGTAAGACTGTTTTTAATGTGTTCGAAGTTATATGCACAAAAAAAGGTTTCTGAGAGCAGTAATGTTGAAATACTGCTTCTGTTCAAATGAAGTGAAATCTAGCCCAAATCTGCTCAAAACCTTTTCTCTCTATCAGAGAAAGCTGTTTCATTCAATATTCAGTGCAAATCTTGCCAAACTGAAGGATGCTTATGCCTTATGAAATACAATGTTTTTGCAATGCTGTAAGACTGTTTTTAATGTGTTAGAAGTTATATGCACAAAAACAGGTTTCTGAGAGCAGTAATGTTGAAATACTGCATCTGTTCAAATGAAGTGAAATCTAGCCGAAATCTGCTCAAAAGCTTTTCTCTCTATTAGAGAAAGCTGTTTCATTCAATATTCAGTGCAAACCTTGCCAAACTGCAGGATGCTTATGCCTTATGAAACACAATGTTTTTGCAATGCTGTAAGACTGTTTTTAATGTGTTAGAAGTTATATGCACAAAAACAGGTTTCTGAGAGCAGTAATGTTGAAATACTGCTTCTGTTCAAATGAAGTGAAATCTAGCTGAAATCTGTTCAAAAGCTTTTCTCTCTATTAGAGAAAGCTGTTTCAATCAATATTCAATGCAAATCTTGCCAAACTGCAGGATGCTTATGCCTTATGAAACACAATGTTTTTGCAATGCTGTAAGACTGTTTTTAATGTGTTAGAAGTTATATGCACAAAAACAGGTTTCTGAGAGCAGTAATGTTGAAATACTGCTTCTGTTCAAATGAAGTGAAATCTAGCTGAAATCTGCTGAAAAGCTTTTCTCTCTATTAGAGAAAGCTGTTTCAATCAATATTCAGTGCAAATCTTGACAAACTGAAGGATGCTTATGCCTTATGAAATACAATGTTTTTGCAATGCTGTAAGACTGTTTTTAATGTGTTAGAAGTTATATGCACAAAAACAGGTTTCTGAGAGCAGTAATGTTGAAATACTGCATCTGTTCAAATGATGTGAAATCTAGCCGAAATCTGCTCAAAAGCTTTTCTCTCTATTAGAGAAAGCTGTTTCATTCAATATTCAGTGCAAACCTTGCCAAACTGCAGGATGCTTATGCCTTATGAAACACAATGTTTTTGCAATGCTGTAAGACTGTTTTTAATGTGTTAGAAGTTATATGCACAAAAACAGGTTTCTGAGAGCAGTAATGTTGAAATACTGCTTCTGTTCAAATGAAGTGAAATCTAGCCGAAATCTGCTCAAAAGCTTTTCTCTCTATTAGAGAAAGCTGTTTCATTCAATATTCAGTGCAAACCTTGCCAAACTGCAGGATGCTTATGCCTTATGAAACACAATGTTTTTGCAATGCTGTAAAGACTGTTTTTAATGTGTTAGAAGTTATATGCACAGAAACAGGTTTCTGAGAGCAGTAATGTTGAAATACTGCTTCTGTTCAAATGAAGTGAAATCTAGCCCAAATCTGCTCAAAAGCTTTTCTCTCTATTAGAGAAAGCTGTTCCATTCAATATTCAATGCAAATCTTGCCAAACTGCAGGATGCTTATGCCTTATGAAACACAATGTTTTTGCAATGCTGTAAGACTGTTTTTAATGTGTTAGAAGTTATATGCACAAAAACAGGTTTCTGAGAGCAGTAATGTTGAAATACTGCTTCTGTTCAAATGAAGTGAAATCTAGCTGAAATCTGCTGAAAAGCTTTTCTCTCTATTAGAGAAAGCTGTTTCATTCAATATTCAGTGCAAATCTTGCCAAACTGAAGGATGCTTATGCCATATGAAATACAATGTTTTTGCAATGCTGTAAGACTGTTTTTAATGTGTTAGAAGTTATATGCACAAAAACAGGTTTCTGAGAGCAGTAATGTTGAAATACTGCATCTGTTCAAATGAAGTGAAATCTAGCCGAAATCTGCTCAAAAGCTTTTCTCTCTATTAGAGAAAGCTGTTTGATTCAATATTCAGTGCAAACCTTGCCAAACTGCAGGATGCTCATGCCTTATGAAACACAATGTTTTTGCAATGCTGTAAGACTGTTTTTAATGTGTTAGAAGTTATATGCACAAAAACAGGTTTCTGAGAGCAGTAATGTTGAAATACTGCATCTGTTCAAATGAAGTGAAATCTAGCCGAAATCTGCTCAAAAGCTTTTCTCTCTATTAGAGAAAGCTGTTTGATTCAATATTCAGTGCAAACCTTGCCAAACTGCAGGATGCTTATGCCTTATGAAACACAATGTTTTTGCAATGCTGTAAGACTGTTTTTAATGTGTTAGAAGTTATATGCACAAAAACAGGTTTCTGAGAGCAGTAATGTTGAAATACTGCTTCTGTTCAAATGAAGTGAAATCTAGCTGAAATCTGCTGAAAAGCTTTTCTCTCTATTAGAGAAAGCTGTTTCAATCAATATTCAGTGCAAATCTTGACAAACTGAAGGATGCTTATGCCTTATGAAATACAATGATTTTGCAATGCTGTAAGACTGTTTTTAATGTGTTAGAAGTTATATGCACAAAAACAGGTTTCTGAGAGCAGTAATGTTGAAATACTGCATCTGTTCAAATGAAGTGAAATCTAGCCGAAATCTGCTCAAAAGCTTTTCTCTCTATTAGAGAAAGCTGTTTGATTCAATATTCAGTGCAAACCTTGCCAAACTGCAGGATGCTTATGCCTTATGAAACACAATGTTTTTGCAATGCTGTAAGACTGTTTTTAATGTGTTAGAAGTTATATGCACAAAAACAGGTTTCTGAGAGCAGTAATGTTGAAATACTGCATCTGTTCAAATGATGTGAAATCTAGCCGAAATCTGCTCAAAAGCTTTTCTCTCTATTAGAGAAAGCTGTTTCATTCAATATTCAGTGCAAACCTTGCCAAACTGCAGGATGCTTATGCCTTATGAAACACAATGTTTTTGCAATGCTGTAAGAATGTTTTTAATGTGTTAGAAGTTATATGCACAAAAACAGGTTTCTGAGAGCAGTAATGTTGAAATACTGCATCTGTTCAAATGATGTGAAATCTAGCCGAAATCTGCTCAAAAGCTTTTCTCTCTATTAGAGAAACCTGTTTCATTCAATATTCAGTGCAAATCTTGCCAAACTGAAGGATGATTATGCCTTATGAAATACAATGTTTTTGCAATGCTGTAAGACTGTTTTTAATGTGTTAGAAGTTATATGCACAAAAACAGGTTTCTGAGAGCAGTAATGTTGAAATACTGCTTCTGTTCAAATGAAGTGAAATCTAGCCGAAATCTGCTCAAAAGCTTTTCTCTCTATTAGAGAAAGCTGTTTCATTCAATATTCAGTGCAAACCTTGCCAAACTGCAGGATGCTTATGCCTTATGAAACACAATGTTTTTGCAATGCTGTAAAGACTGTTTTTAATGTGTTAGAAGTTATATGCACAGAAACAGGTTTCTGAGAGCAGTAATGTTGAAATACTGCTTCTGTTCAAATGAAGTGAAATCTAGCCCAAATCTGCTCAAAAGCTTTTCTCTCTATTAGAGAAAGCTGTTTCATTCAATATTCAATGCAAATCTTGCCAAACTGCAGGATGCTTATGCCTTATGAAACACAATGTTTTTGCAATGCTGTAAGACTGTTTTTAATGTGTTAGAAGTTATATGCACAAAAACAGGTTTCTGAGAGCAGTAATGTTGAAATACTGCTTCTGTTCAAATGAAGTGAAATCTAGCTGAAATCTGCTGAAAAGCTTTTCTCTCTATTAGAGAAAGCTGTTTCATTCAATATTCAGTGCAAATCTTGCCAAACTGAAGGATGCTTATGCCATATGAAATACAATGTTTTTGCAATGCTGTAAGACTGTTTTTAATGTGTTAGAAGTTATATGCACAAAAACAGGTTTCTGAGAGCAGTAATGTTGAAATACTGCATCTGTTCAAATGAAGTGAAATCTAGCCGAAATCTGCTCAAAAGCTTTTCTCTCTATTAGAGAAAGCTGTTTGATTCAATATTCAGTGCAAACCTTGCCAAACTGCAGGATGCTCATGCCTTATGAAACACAATGTTTTTGCAATGCTGTAAGACTGTTTTTAATGTGTTAGAAGTTATATGCACAAAAACAGGTTTCTGAGAGCAGTAATGTTGAAATACTGCATCTGTTCAAATGAAGTGAAATCTAGCCGAAATCTGCTCAAAAGCTTTTCTCTCTATTAGAGAAAGCTGTTTGATTCAATATTCAGTGCAAACCTTGCCAAACTGCAGGATGCTTATGCCTTATGAAACACAATGTTTTTGCAATGCTGTAAGACTGTTTTTAATGTGTTAGAAGTTATATGCACAAAAACAGGTTTCTGAGAGCAGTAATGTTGAAATACTGCATCTGTTCAAATGAAGTCAAATCTAGCCCAAATCTGCTCAAAAGCTTTTCTCTCTATTAGAGAAAGCTGTTTCATTCAATATTCAGTGCAAACCTTGCCAAACTGCATGATGCTTATGCCTTATGAAACACAATGTTTTTGCAATGCTGTAAGACTGTTTTTAATGTGTTAGAAGTTATATGCACAAAAACAGGTTTCTGAGAGCAGTAATGTTGAAATACTACTTCTGTTCAAATGAAGTGAAATCTAGACCAAATCTGCTCAAAAGCTTTTCTCTCTATTAGACAAAGCTGTTTCATTCAATATTCAATGCAAATCTTGCCAAACTGCAGGATGCTTATGCCTTATGAAACACAATGTTTTTGCAAATGCTGTAAGACTGTTTTTAATGTGTTAGAAGTTATATGCACAAAAACAGGTTTCTGAGAGCAGTAATGTTGAAATACTTGCTTCTGTTCAAATGAAGTGAAATCTAGCTGAAATCTGCTCAAAAGCTTTTCTCTCTATTAGAGAAAGCTGTTTCATTCAATATTCAGTGCAAACCTTGCCAAACTGAAGGATGCTTATGCCATATGAAATACAATGTTTTTGCAATGCTGTAAGACTGTTTTTAATGTGTTCGAAGTTATATGCACAAAAAAAGGTTTCTGAGAGCAGTAATGTTGAAATACTGCTTCTGTTCAAATGAAGTGAAATCTAGCCCAAATCTGCTCAAAACCTTTTCTCTCTATCAGAGAAAGCTTTTTCATTCAATATTCAGTGCAAATCTTGCCAAACTGAAGGATGCTTATGCCTTATGAAATACAATGTTTTTGCAATGCTGTAAGACTGTTTTTAATGTGTTAGAAGTTATATGCACAAAAACAGGTTTCTGAGAGCAGTAATGTTGAAATACTGCATCTGTTCAAATGAAGTGAAATCTAGCCGAAATCTGCTCAAAAGCTTTTCTCTCTATTAGAGAAAGCTGTTTGATTCAATATTCAGTGCAAACCTTGCCAAACTGCAGGATGCTTATGCCTTATGAAACACAATGTTTTTGCAATGCTGTAAGACTGTTTTTAATGTGTTAGAAGTTATATGCACAAAAACAGGTTTCTGAGAGCAGTAATGTTGAAATACTGCTTCTGTTCAAATGAAGTGAAATCTAGCTGAAATCTGTTCAAAAGCTTTTCTCTCTATTAGAGAAAGCTGTTTCATTCAATATTCAGTGCAAACCTTGCCAAACTGCAGGATGCTTATGCCTTATGAAACACAATGTTTTTGCAATGCTGTAAGACTGTTTTTAATGTGTTAGAAGTTATATGCACAAAAACAGGTTTCTGAGAGCAGTAATGTTGAAATACTGCATCTGTTCAAATGATGTGAAATCTAGCCGAAATCTGCTCAAAAGCTTTTCTCTCTATTAGAGAAAGCTGTTTCATTCAATATTCAGTGCAAACCTTGCCAAACTGCAGGATGCTTATGCCTTATGAATCACAATGTTTTTGCAATGCTGTAAGACTGTTTTTAATGTGTTAGAAGTTATATGCACAAAAACAGGTTTCTGAGAGCAGTAATGTTGAAATACTTGCTTCTGTTCAAATGAACTCAAATCTAGCCCAAATCTGCTCAAAAGCTTTTCTCTCTATTAGAGAAAGCTGTTTCATTCAATATTCAGTGCACACCTTGCCAAACTGCATGATGCTTATGCCTTATGAAACACAATGTTTTTGCAATGCTGTAAGACTGTTTTCAATGTGTTAGAAGTTATATGCACAAAAACAGGTTTCTGAGAGCAGTAATGTTGAAATACTGCATCTGTTCAAATGAAGTGAAATCTAGCCGAAATCTGCTCAAAAGCTTTTCTCTCTATTAGAGAAAGCTGTTTGATTCAATATTCAGTGCAAATCTTGCCAAACTGAAGGATGCTTATGCCTTATGAAATACAATGTTTTTGCAATGCTGTAAGACTGTTTTTAATGTGTTAGAAGTTATATGCACAAAAACAGGTTTCTGAGAGCAGTAATGTTGAAATACTGCATCTGTTCAAATGAAGTCAAATCTAGCCCAAATCTGCTCAAAAGCTTTTCTCTCTATTAGAGAAAGCTGTTTCATTCAATATTCAGTGCAAACCTTGCCAAACTGCATGATGCTTATGCCTTATGAAACACAATGTTTTTGCAATGCTGTAAGACTGTTTTTAATGTGTTAGAAGTTATATGCACAAAAACAGGTTTCTGAGAGCAGTAATGTTGAAATACTACTTCTGTTCAAATGAAGTGAAATCTAGACCAAATCTGCTCAAAAGCTTTTCTCTCTATTAGACAAAGCTGTTTCATTCAATATTCAATGCAAATCTTGCCAAACTGCAGGATGCTTATGCCTTATGAAACACAATGTTTTTGCAAATGCTGTAAGACTGTTTTTAATGTGTTAGAAGTTATATGCACAAAAAAGGGGTTTCTGAGAGCAGTAATGTTGAAATACTGCTTCTGTTCAAATGAAGTGAAATCTAGCCCAAATCTGCTCAAAACCTTTTCTCTCTATCAGAGAAAGCTGTTTCATTCAATATTCAGTGCAAATCTTGCCAAACTGAAGGATGCTTATGCCTTATGAAATACAATGTTTTTGCAATGCTGTAAGACTGTTTTTAATGTGTTAGAAGTTATATGCACAAAAACAGGTTTCTGAGAGCAGTAATGTTGAAATACTGCATCTGTTCAAATGAAGTGAAATCTAGCCGAAATCTGCTCAAAAGCTTTTCTCTCTATTAGAGAAAGCTGTTTCATTCAATATTCAGTGCAAACCTTGCCAAACTGCAGGATGCTTATGCCTTATGAAACACAATGTTTTTGCAATGCTGTAAGACTGTTTTTAATGTGTTAGAAGTTATATGCACAAAAACAGGTTTCTGAGAGCAGTAATGTTGAAATACTGCTTCTGTTCAAATGAAGTGAAATCTAGCTGAAATCTGTTCAAAAGCTTTTCTCTCTATTAGAGAAAGCTGTTTCATTCAATATTCAGTGCAAACCTTGCCAAACTGCAGGATGCTTATGCCTTATGAAACACAATGTTTTTGCAATGCTGTAAGACTGTTTTTAATGTGTTAGAAGTTATATGCACAGAAACAGGTTTCTGAGAGCAGTAATGTTGAAATACTGCTTCTGTTCAAATGAAGTGAAATCTAGCTGAAATCTGCTGAAAAGCTTTTCTCTCTATTAGAGAAAGCTGTTTCAATCAATATTCAATGCAAATCTTGCCAAACTGCAGGATGCTTATGCCTTATGAAACACAATGTTTTTGCAATGCTGTAAGACTGTTTTTAATGTGTTAGAAGTTATATGCACAAAAACAGGTTTCTGAGAGCAGTAATGTTGAAATACTGCTTCTGTTCAAATGAAGTGAAATCTAGCTGAAATCTGCTGAAAAGCTTTTCTCTCTATTAGAGAAAGCTGTTTCAATCAATATTCAGTGCAAATCTTGACAAACTGAAGGATGCTTATGCCTTATGAAATACAATGTTTTTGCAATGCTGTAAGACTGTTTTTAATGTGTTAGAAGTTATATGCACAAAAACAGGTTTCTGAGAGCAGTAATGTTGAAATACTGCATCTGTTCAAATGATGTGAAATCTAGCCGAAATCTGCTCAAAAGCTTTTCTCTCTATTAGAGAAAGCTGTTTCATTCAATATTCAGTGCAAACCTTGCCAAACTGCAGGATGCTTATGCCTTATGAAACACAATGTTTTTGCAATGCTGTAAGACTGTTTTTAATGTGTTAGAAGTTATATGCACAAAAACAGGTTTCTGAGAGCAGTAATGTTGAAATACTGCTTCTGTTCAAATGAAGTGAAATCTAGCCGAAATCTGCTCAAAAGCTTTTCTCTCTATTAGAGAAAGCTGTTTCATTCAATATTCAGTGCAAACCTTGCCAAACTGCAGGATGCTTATGCCTTATGAAACACAATGTTTTTGCAATGCTGTAAAGACTGTTTTTAATGTGTTAGAAGTTATATGCACAGAAACAGGTTTCTGAGAGCAGTAATGTTGAAATACTGCTTCTGTTCAAATGAAGTGAAATCTAGCCCAAATCTGCTCAAAAGCTTTTCTCTCTATTAGAGAAAGCTGTTTCATTCAATATTCAATGCAAATCTTGCCAAACTGCAGGATGCTTATGCCTTATGAAACACAATGTTTTTGCAATGCTGTAAGACTGTTTTTAATGTGTTAGAAGTTATATGCACAAAAACAGGTTTCTGAGAGCAGTAATGTTGAAATACTGCTTCTGTTCAAATGAAGTGAAATCTAGCTGAAATCTGCTGAAAAGCTTTTCTCTCTATTAGAGAAAGCTGTTTCATTCAATATTCAGTGCAAATCTTGCCAAACTGAAGGATGCTTATGCCATATGAAATACAATGTTTTTGCAATGCTGTAAGACTGTTTTTAATGTGTTAGAAGTTATATGCACAAAAACAGGTTTCTGAGAGCAGTAATGTTGAAATACTGCATCTGTTCAAATGAAGTGAAATCTAGCCGAAATCTGCTCAAAAGCTTTTCTCTCTATTAGAGAAAGCTGTTTGATTCAATATTCAGTGCAAACCTTGCCAAACTGCAGGATGCTCATGCCTTATGAAACACAATGTTTTTGCAATGCTGTAAGACTGTTTTTAATGTGTTAGAAGTTATATGCACAAAAACAGGTTTCTGAGAGCAGTAATGTTGAAATACTGCATCTGTTCAAATGAAGTGAAATCTAGCCGAAATCTGCTCAAAAGCTTTTCTCTCTATTAGAGAAAGCTGTTTGATTCAATATTCAGTGCAAACCTTGCCAAACTGCAGGATGCTTATGCCTTATGAAACACAATGTTTTTGCAATGCTGTAAGACTGTTTTTAATGTGTTAGAAGTTATATGCACAAAAACAGGTTTCTGAGAGCAGTAATGTTGAAATACTGCTTCTGTTCAAATGAAGTGAAATCTAGCTGAAATCTGCTGAAAAGCTTTTCTCTCTATTAGAGAAAGCTGTTTCAATCAATATTCAGTGCAAATCTTGACAAACTGAAGGATGCTTATGCCTTATGAAATACAATGATTTTGCAATGCTGTAAGACTGTTTTTAATGTGTTAGAAGTTATATGCACAAAAACAGGTTTCTGAGAGCAGTAATGTTGAAATACTGCATCTGTTCAAATGAAGTGAAATCTAGCCGAAATCTGCTCAAAAGCTTTTCTCTCTATTAGAGAAAGCTGTTTGATTCAATATTCAGTGCAAACCTTGCCAAACTGCAGGATGCTTATGCCTTATGAAACACAATGTTTTTGCAATGCTGTAAGACTGTTTTTAATGTGTTAGAAGTTATATGCACAAAAACAGGTTTCTGAGAGCAGTAATGTTGAAATACTGCATCTGTTCAAATGATGTGAAATCTAGCCGAAATCTGCTCAAAAGCTTTTCTCTCTATTAGAGAAAGCTGTTTCATTCAATATTCAGTGCAAACCTTGCCAAACTGCAGGATGCTTATGCCTTATGAAACACAATGTTTTTGCAATGCTGTAAGACTGTTTTTAATGTGTTAGAAGTTATATGCACAAAAACAGGTTTCTGAGAGCAGTAATGTTGAAATACTGCATCTGTTCAAATGATGTGAAATCTAGCCGAAATCTGCTCAAAAGCTTTTCTCTCTATTAGAGAAAGCTGTTTCATTCAATATTCAGTGCAAACCTTGCCAAACTGCAGGATGCTTATGCCTTATGAAACACAATGTTTTTGCAATGCTGTAAGAATGTTTTTAATGTGTTAGAAGTTATATGCACAAAAACAGGTTTCTGAGAGCAGTAATGTTGAAATACTGCTTCTGTTCAAATGAAGTGAAATCTAGCTGAAATCTGCTGAAAAGCTTTTCTCTCTATTAGAGAAAGCTGTTTCAATCAATATTCAGTGCAAATCTTGACAAACTGAAGGATGCTTATGCCTTATGAAATACAATGATTTTGCAATGCTGTAAGACTGTTTTTAATGTGTTAGAAGTTATATGCACAAAAACAGGTTTCTGAGAGCAGTAATGTTGAAATACTGCTTCTGTTCAAATGAAGTGAAATCTAGCTGAAATCTGCTGAAAAGCTTTTCTCTCTATTAGAGAAAGCTGTTTCAATCAATATTCAGTGCAAATCTTGACAAACTGAAGGATGCTTATGCCTTATGAAATACAATGTTTTTGCAATGCTGTAAGACTGTTTTTAATGTGTTAGAAGTTATATGCACAAAAACAGGTTTCTGAGAGCAGTAATGTTGAAATACTGCATCTGTTCAAATGATGTGAAATCTAGCCGAAATCTGCTCAAAAGCTTTTCTCTCTATTAGAGAAAGCTGTTTCATTCAATATTCAGTGCAAACCTTGCCAAACTGCAGGATGCTTATGCCTTATGAAACACAATGTTTTTGCAATGCTGTAAGACTGTTTTTAATGTGTTAGAAGTTATATGCACAAAAACAGGTTTCTGAGAGCAGTAATGTTGAAATACTGCTTCTGTTCAAATGAAGTGAAATCTAGCCGAAATCTGCTCAAAAGCTTTTCTCTCTATTAGAGAAAGCTGTTTCATTCAATATTCAGTGCAAACCTTGCCAAACTGCAGGATGCTTATGCCTTATGAAACACAATGTTTTTGCAATGCTGTAAAGACTGTTTTTAATGTGTTAGAAGTTATATGCACAGAAACAGGTTTCTGAGAGCAGTAATGTTGAAATACTGCTTCTGTTCAAATGAAGTGAAATCTAGCCCAAATCTGCTCAAAAGCTTTTCTCTCTATTAGAGAAAGCTGTTTCATTCAATATTCAATGCAAATCTTGCCAAACTGCAGGATGCTTATGCCTTATGAAACACAATGTTTTTGCAATGCTGTAAGACTGTTTTTAATGTGTTAGAAGTTATATGCACAAAAACAGGTTTCTGAGAGCAGTAATGTTGAAATACTGCTTCTGTTCAAATGAAGTGAAATCTAGCTGAAATCTGCTGAAAAGCTTTTCTCTCTATTAGAGAAAGCTGTTTCATTCAATATTCAGTGCAAATCTTGCCAAACTGAAGGATGCTTATGCCATATGAAATACAATGTTTTTGCAATGCTGTAAGACTGTTTTTAATGTGTTAGAAGTTATATGCACAAAAACAGGTTTCTGAGAGCAGTAATGTTGAAATACTGCATCTGTTCAAATGAAGTGAAATCTAGCCGAAATCTGCTCAAAAGCTTTTCTCTCTATTAGAGAAAGCTGTTTGATTCAATATTCAGTGCAAACCTTGCCAAACTGCAGGATGCTCATGCCTTATGAAACACAATGTTTTTGCAATGCTGTAAGACTGTTTTTAATGTGTTAGAAGTTATATGCACAAAAACAGGTTTCTGAGAGCAGTAATGTTGAAATACTGCATCTGTTCAAATGAAGTGAAATCTAGCCGAAATCTGCTCAAAAGCTTTTCTCTCTATTAGAGAAAGCTGTTTGATTCAATATTCAGTGCAAACCTTGCCAAACTGCAGGATGCTTATGCCTTATGAAACACAATGTTTTTGCAATGCTGTAAGACTGTTTTTAATGTGTTAGAAGTTATATGCACAAAAACAGGTTTCTGAGAGCAGTAATGTTGAAATACTGCTTCTGTTCAAATGAAGTGAAATCTAGCTGAAATCTGCTGAAAAGCTTTTCTCTCTATTAGAGAAAGCTGTTTCAATCAATATTCAGTGCAAATCTTGACAAACTGAAGGATGCTTATGCCTTATGAAATACAATGATTTTGCAATGCTGTAAGACTGTTTTTAATGTGTTAGAAGTTATATGCACAAAAACAGGTTTCTGAGAGCAGTAATGTTGAAATACTGCATCTGTTCAAATGAAGTGAAATCTAGCCGAAATCTGCTCAAAAGCTTTTCTCTCTATTAGAGAAAGCTGTTTGATTCAATATTCAGTGCAAACCTTGCCAAACTGCAGGATGCTTATGCCTTATGAAACACAATGTTTTTGCAATGCTGTAAGACTGTTTTTAATGTGTTAGAAGTTATATGCACAAAAACAGGTTTCTGAGAGCAGTAATGTTGAAATACTGCATCTGTTCAAATGATGTGAAATCTAGCCGAAATCTGCTCAAAAGCTTTTCTCTCTATTAGAGAAAGCTGTTTCATTCAATATTCAGTGCAAACCTTGCCAAACTGCAGGATGCTTATGCCTTATGAAACACAATGTTTTTGCAATGCTGTAAGAATGTTTTTAATGTGTTAGAAGTTATATGCACAAAAACAGGTTTCTGAGAGCAGTAATGTTGAAATACTGCATCTGTTCAAATGATGTGAAATCTAGCCGAAATCTGCTCAAAAGCTTTTCTCTCTATTAGAGAAACCTGTTTCATTCAATATTCAGTGCAAATCTTGCCAAACTGAAGGATGATTATGCCTTATGAAATACAATGTTTTTGCAATGCTGTAAGACTGTTTTTAATGTGTTAGAAGTTATATGCACAAAAACAGGTTTCTGAGAGCAGTAATGTTGAAATACTGCTTCTGTTCAAATGAAGTGAAATCTAGCCGAAATCTGCTCAAAAGCTTTTCTCTCTATTAGAGAAAGCTGTTTCATTCAATATTCAGTGCAAACCTTGCCAAACTGCAGGATGCTTATGCCTTATGAAACACAATGTTTTTGCAATGCTGTAAAGACTGTTTTTAATGTGTTAGAAGTTATATGCACAGAAACAGGTTTCTGAGAGCAGTAATGTTGAAATACTGCTTCTGTTCAAATGAAGTGAAATCTAGCCCAAATCTGCTCAAAAGCTTTTCTCTCTATTAGAGAAAGCTGTTTCATTCAATATTCAATGCAAATCTTGCCAAACTGCAGGATGCTTATGCCTTATGAAACACAATGTTTTTGCAATGCTGTAAGACTGTTTTTAATGTGTTAGAAGTTATATGCACAAAAACAGGTTTCTGAGAGCAGTAATGTTGAAATACTGCTTCTGTTCAAATGAAGTGAAATCTAGCTGAAATCTGCTGAAAAGCTTTTCTCTCTATTAGAGAAAGCTGTTTCATTCAATATTCAGTGCAAATCTTGCCAAACTGAAGGATGCTTATGCCATATGAAATACAATGTTTTTGCAATGCTGTAAGACTGTTTTTAATGTGTTAGAAGTTATATGCACAAAAACAGGTTTCTGAGAGCAGTAATGTTGAAATACTGCATCTGTTCAAATGAAGTGAAATCTAGCCGAAATCTGCTCAAAAGCTTTTCTCTCTATTAGAGAAAGCTGTTTGATTCAATATTCAGTGCAAACCTTGCCAAACTGCAGGATGCTCATGCCTTATGAAACACAATGTTTTTGCAATGCTGTAAGACTGTTTTTAATGTGTTAGAAGTTATATGCACAAAAACAGGTTTCTGAGAGCAGTAATGTTGAAATACTGCATCTGTTCAAATGAAGTGAAATCTAGCCGAAATCTGCTCAAAAGCTTTTCTCTCTATTAGAGAAAGCTGTTTGATTCAATATTCAGTGCAAACCTTGCCAAACTGCAGGATGCTTATGCCTTATGAAACACAATGTTTTTGCAATGCTGTAAGACTGTTTTTAATGTGTTAGAAGTTATATGCACAAAAACAGGTTTCTGAGAGCAGTAATGTTGAAATACTGCATCTGTTCAAATGAAGTCAAATCTAGCCCAAATCTGCTCAAAAGCTTTTCTCTCTATTAGAGAAAGCTGTTTCATTCAATATTCAGTGCAAACCTTGCCAAACTGCATGATGCTTATGCCTTATGAAACACAATGTTTTTGCAATGCTGTAAGACTGTTTTTAATGTGTTAGAAGTTATATGCACAAAAACAGGTTTCTGAGAGCAGTAATGTTGAAATACTACTTCTGTTCAAATGAAGTGAAATCTAGACCAAATCTGCTCAAAAGCTTTTCTCTCTATTAGACAAAGCTGTTTCATTCAATATTCAATGCAAATCTTGCCAAACTGCAGGATGCTTATGCCTTATGAAACACAATGTTTTTGCAAATGCTGTAAGACTGTTTTTAATGTGTTAGAAGTTATATGCACAAAAACAGGTTTCTGAGAGCAGTAATGTTGAAATACTTGCTTCTGTTCAAATGAAGTGAAATCTAGCTGAAATCTGCTCAAAAGCTTTTCTCTCTATTAGAGAAAGCTGTTTCATTCAATATTCAGTGCAAACCTTGCCAAACTGAAGGATGCTTATGCCATATGAAATACAATGTTTTTGCAATGCTGTAAGACTGTTTTTAATGTGTTCGAAGTTATATGCACAAAAAAAGGTTTCTGAGAGCAGTAATGTTGAAATACTGCTTCTGTTCAAATGAAGTGAAATCTAGCCCAAATCTGCTCAAAACCTTTTCTCTCTATCAGAGAAAGCTTTTTCATTCAATATTCAGTGCAAATCTTGCCAAACTGAAGGATGCTTATGCCTTATGAAATACAATGTTTTTGCAATGCTGTAAGACTGTTTTTAATGTGTTAGAAGTTATATGCACAAAAACAGGTTTCTGAGAGCAGTAATGTTGAAATACTGCATCTGTTCAAATGAAGTGAAATCTAGCCGAAATCTGCTCAAAAGCTTTTCTCTCTATTAGAGAAAGCTGTTTGATTCAATATTCAGTGCAAACCTTGCCAAACTGCAGGATGCTTATGCCTTATGAAACACAATGTTTTTGCAATGCTGTAAGACTGTTTTTAATGTGTTAGAAGTTATATGCACAAAAACAGGTTTCTGAGAGCAGTAATGTTGAAATACTGCTTCTGTTCAAATGAAGTGAAATCTAGCTGAAATCTGTTCAAAAGCTTTTCTCTCTATTAGAGAAAGCTGTTTCATTCAATATTCAGTGCAAACCTTGCCAAACTGCAGGATGCTTATGCCTTATGAAACACAATGTTTTTGCAATGCTGTAAGACTGTTTTTAATGTGTTAGAAGTTATATGCACAAAAACAGGTTTCTGAGAGCAGTAATGTTGAAATACTGCATCTGTTCAAATGATGTGAAATCTAGCCGAAATCTGCTCAAAAGCTTTTCTCTCTATTAGAGAAAGCTGTTTCATTCAATATTCAGTGCAAACCTTGCCAAACTGCAGGATGCTTATGCCTTATGAATCACAATGTTTTTGCAATGCTGTAAGACTGTTTTTAATGTGTTAGAAGTTATATGCACAAAAACAGGTTTCTGAGAGCAGTAATGTTGAAATACTTGCTTCTGTTCAAATGAACTCAAATCTAGCCCAAATCTGCTCAAAAGCTTTTCTCTCTATTAGAGAAAGCTGTTTCATTCAATATTCAGTGCACACCTTGCCAAACTGCATGATGCTTATGCCTTATGAAACACAATGTTTTTGCAATGCTGTAAGACTGTTTTCAATGTGTTAGAAGTTATATGCACAAAAACAGGTTTCTGAGAGCAGTAATGTTGAAATACTGCATCTGTTCAAATGAAGTGAAATCTAGCCGAAATCTGCTCAAAAGCTTTTCTCTCTATTAGAGAAAGCTGTTTGATTCAATATTCAGTGCAAATCTTGCCAAACTGAAGGATGCTTATGCCTTATGAAATACAATGTTTTTGCAATGCTGTAAGACTGTTTTTAATGTGTTAGAAGTTATATGCACAAAAACAGGTTTCTGAGAGCAGTAATGTTGAAATACTGCATCTGTTCAAATGAAGTCAAATCTAGCCCAAATCTGCTCAAAAGCTTTTCTCTCTATTAGAGAAAGCTGTTTCATTCAATATTCAGTGCAAACCTTGCCAAACTGCATGATGCTTATGCCTTATGAAACACAATGTTTTTGCAATGCTGTAAGACTGTTTTTAATGTGTTAGAAGTTATATGCACAAAAACAGGTTTCTGAGAGCAGTAATGTTGAAATACTACTTCTGTTCAAATGAAGTGAAATCTAGACCAAATCTGCTCAAAAGCTTTTCTCTCTATTAGACAAAGCTGTTTCATTCAATATTCAATGCAAATCTTGCCAAACTGCAGGATGCTTATGCCTTATGAAACACAATGTTTTTGCAAATGCTGTAAGACTGTTTTTAATGTGTTAGAAGTTATATGCACAAAAAAGGGGTTTCTGAGAGCAGTAATGTTGAAATACTTGCTTCTGTTCAAATGAAGTGAAATCTAGCCCAAATCTGCTCAAAAGCTTTTCTCTCTATTAGAGAAAGCTGTTTCATTCAATATTCAGTGCAAACCTTGCCAAACTGAAGGATGCTTATGCCATATGAAATACAATGTTTTTGCAATGCTGTAAGACTGTTTTTAATGTGTTCGAAGTTATATGCACAAAAAAAGGTTTCTGAGAGCAGTAATGTTGAAATACTGCTTCTGTTCAAATGAAGTGAAATCTAGCCCAAATCTGCTCAAAACCTTTTCTCTCTATCAGAGAAAGCTGTTTCATTCAATATTCAGTGCAAATCTTGCCAAACTGAAGGATGCTTATGCCTTATGAAATACAATGTTTTTGCAATGCTGTAAGACTGTTTTTAATGTGTTAGAAGTTATATGCACAAAAACAGGTTTCTGAGAGCAGTAATGTTGAAATACTGCATCTGTTCAAATGAAGTGAAATCTAGCCGAAATCTGCTCAAAAGCTTTTCTCTCTATTAGAGAAAGCTGTTTCATTCAATATTCAGTGCAAACCTTGCCAAACTGCAGGATGCTTATGCCTTATGAAACACAATGTTTTTGCAATGCTGTAAGACTGTTTTTAATGTGTTAGAAGTTATATGCACAAAAACAGGTTTCTGAGAGCAGTAATGTTGAAATACTGCTTCTGTTCAAATGAAGTGAAATCTAGCTGAAATCTGTTCAAAAGCTTTTCTCTCTATTAGAGAAAGCTGTTTCATTCAATATTCAGTGCAAACCTTGCCAAACTGCAGGATGCTTATGCCTTATGAAACACAATGTTTTTGCAATGCTGTAAGACTGTTTTTAATGTGTTAGAAGTTATATGCACAGAAACAGGTTTCTGAGAGCAGTAATGTTGAAATACTGCTTCTGTTCAAATGAAGTGAAATCTAGCTGAAATCTGCTGAAAAGCTTTTCTCTCTATTAGAGAAAGCTGTTTCAATCAATATTCAATGCAAATCTTGCCAAACTGCAGGATGCTTATGCCTTATGAAACACAATGTTTTTGCAATGCTGTAAGACTGTTTTTAATGTGTTAGAAGTTATATGCACAAAAACAGGTTTCTGAGAGCAGTAATGTTGAAATACTGCTTCTGTTCAAATGAAGTGAAATCTAGCTGAAATCTGCTGAAAAGCTTTTCTCTCTATTAGAGAAAGCTGTTTCAATCAATATTCAGTGCAAATCTTGACAAACTGAAGGATGCTTATGCCTTATGAAATACAATGTTTTTGCAATGCTGTAAGACTGTTTTTAATGTGTTAGAAGTTATATGCACAAAAACAGGTTTCTGAGAGCAGTAATGTTGAAATACTGCATCTGTTCAAATGATGTGAAATCTAGCCGAAATCTGCTCAAAAGCTTTTCTCTCTATTAGAGAAAGCTGTTTCATTCAATATTCAGTGCAAACCTTGCCAAACTGCAGGATGCTTATGCCTTATGAAACACAATGTTTTTGCAATGCTGTAAGACTGTTTTTAATGTGTTAGAAGTTATATGCACAAAAACAGGTTTCTGAGAGCAGTAATGTTGAAATACTGCTTCTGTTCAAATGAAGTGAAATCTAGCCGAAATCTGCTCAAAAGCTTTTCTCTCTATTAGAGAAAGCTGTTTCATTCAATATTCAGTGCAAACCTTGCCAAACTGCAGGATGCTTATGCCTTATGAAACACAATGTTTTTGCAATGCTGTAAAGACTGTTTTTAATGTGTTAGAAGTTATATGCACAGAAACAGGTTTCTGAGAGCAGTAATGTTGAAATACTGCTTCTGTTCAAATGAAGTGAAATCTAGCCCAAATCTGCTCAAAAGCTTTTCTCTCTATTAGAGAAAGCTGTTTCATTCAATATTCAATGCAAATCTTGCCAAACTGCAGGATGCTTATGCCTTATGAAACACAATGTTTTTGCAATGCTGTAAGACTGTTTTTAATGTGTTAGAAGTTATATGCACAAAAACAGGTTTCTGAGAGCAGTAATGTTGAAATACTGCTTCTGTTCAAATGAAGTGAAATCTAGCTGAAATCTGCTGAAAAGCTTTTCTCTCTATTAGAGAAAGCTGTTTCATTCAATATTCAGTGCAAATCTTGCCAAACTGAAGGATGCTTATGCCATATGAAATACAATGTTTTTGCAATGCTGTAAGACTGTTTTTAATGTGTTAGAAGTTATATGCACAAAAACAGGTTTCTGAGAGCAGTAATGTTGAAATACTGCATCTGTTCAAATGAAGTGAAATCTAGCCGAAATCTGCTCAAAAGCTTTTCTCTCTATTAGAGAAAGCTGTTTGATTCAATATTCAGTGCAAACCTTGCCAAACTGCAGGATGCTCATGCCTTATGAAACACAATGTTTTTGCAATGCTGTAAGACTGTTTTTAATGTGTTAGAAGTTATATGCACAAAAACAGGTTTCTGAGAGCAGTAATGTTGAAATACTGCATCTGTTCAAATGAAGTGAAATCTAGCCGAAATCTGCTCAAAAGCTTTTCTCTCTATTAGAGAAAGCTGTTTGATTCAATATTCAGTGCAAACCTTGCCAAACTGCAGGATGCTTATGCCTTATGAAACACAATGTTTTTGCAATGCTGTAAGACTGTTTTTAATGTGTTAGAAGTTATATGCACAAAAACAGGTTTCTGAGAGCAGTAATGTTGAAATACTGCTTCTGTTCAAATGAAGTGAAATCTAGCTGAAATCTGCTGAAAAGCTTTTCTCTCTATTAGAGAAAGCTGTTTCAATCAATATTCAGTGCAAATCTTGACAAACTGAAGGATGCTTATGCCTTATGAAATACAATGATTTTGCAATGCTGTAAGACTGTTTTTAATGTGTTAGAAGTTATATGCACAAAAACAGGTTTCTGAGAGCAGTAATGTTGAAATACTGCATCTGTTCAAATGAAGTGAAATCTAGCCGAAATCTGCTCAAAAGCTTTTCTCTCTATTAGAGAAAGCTGTTTGATTCAATATTCAGTGCAAACCTTGCCAAACTGCAGGATGCTTATGCCTTATGAAACACAATGTTTTTGCAATGCTGTAAGACTTTTTTTAATGTGTTAGAAGTTATATGCACAAAAACAGGTTTCTGAGAGCAGTAATGTTGAAATACTGCATCTGTTCAAATGATGTGAAATCTAGCCGAAATCTGCTCAAAAGCTTTTCTCTCTATTAGAGAAAGCTGTTTCATTCAATATTCAGTGCAAACCTTGCCAAACTGCAGGATGCTTATGCCTTATGAAACACAATGTTTTTGCAATGCTGTAAGACTGTTTTTAATGTGTTAGAAGTTATATGCACAAAAACAGGTTTCTGAGAGCAGTAATGTTGAAATACTGCATCTGTTCAAATGATGTGAAATCTAGCCGAAATCTGCTCAAAAGCTTTTCTCTCTATTAGAGAAAGCTGTTTCATTCAATATTCAGTGCAAACCTTGCCAAACTGCAGGATGCTTATGCCTTATGAAACACAATGTTTTTGCAATGCTGTAAGAATGTTTTTAATGTGTTAGAAGTTATATGCACAAAAACAGGTTTCTGAGAGCAGTAATGTTGAAATACTGCTTCTGTTCAAATGAAGTGAAATCTAGCTGAAATCTGCTGAAAAGCTTTTCTCTCTATTAGAGAAAGCTGTTTCAATCAATATTCAGTGCAAATCTTGACAAACTGAAGGATGCTTATGCCTTATGAAATACAATGATTTTGCAATGCTGTAAGACTGTTTTTAATGTGTTAGAAGTTATATGCACAAAAACAGGTTTCTGAGAGCAGTAATGTTGAAATACTGCTTCTGTTCAAATGAAGTGAAATCTAGCTGAAATCTGCTGAAAAGCTTTTCTCTCTATTAGAGAAAGCTGTTTCAATCAATATTCAGTGCAAATCTTGACAAACTGAAGGATGCTTATGCCTTATGAAATACAATGTTTTTGCAATGCTGTAAGACTGTTTTTAATGTGTTAGAAGTTATATGCACAAAAACAGGTTTCTGAGAGCAGTAATGTTGAAATACTGCATCTGTTCAAATGATGTGAAATCTAGCCGAAATCTGCTCAAAAGCTTTTCTCTCTATTAGAGAAAGCTGTTTCATTCAATATTCAGTGCAAACCTTGCCAAACTGCAGGATGCTTATGCCTTATGAAACACAATGTTTTTGCAATGCTGTAAGACTGTTTTTAATGTGTTAGAAGTTATATGCACAAAAACAGGTTTCTGAGAGCAGTAATGTTGAAATACTGCTTCTGTTCAAATGAAGTGAAATCTAGCCGAAATCTGCTCAAAAGCTTTTCTCTCTATTAGAGAAAGCTGTTTCATTCAATATTCAGTGCAAACCTTGCCAAACTGCAGGATGCTTATGCCTTATGAAACACAATGTTTTTGCAATGCTGTAAAGACTGTTTTTAATGTGTTAGAAGTTATATGCACAGAAACAGGTTTCTGAGAGCAGTAATGTTGAAATACTGCTTCTGTTCAAATGAAGTGAAATCTAGCCCAAATCTGCTCAAAAGCTTTTCTCTCTATTAGAGAAAGCTGTTTCATTCAATATTCAATGCAAATCTTGCCAAACTGCAGGATGCTTATGCCTTATGAAACACAATGTTTTTGCAATGCTGTAAGACTGTTTTTAATGTGTTAGAAGTTATATGCACAAAAACAGGTTTCTGAGAGCAGTAATGTTGAAATACTGCTTCTGTTCAAATGAAGTGAAATCTAGCTGAAATCTGCTGAAAAGCTTTTCTCTCTATTAGAGAAAGCTGTTTCATTCAATATTCAGTGCAAATCTTGCCAAACTGAAGGATGCTTATGCCATATGAAATACAATGTTTTTGCAATGCTGTAAGACTGTTTTTAATGTGTTAGAAGTTATATGCACAAAAACAGGTTTCTGAGAGCAGTAATGTTGAAATACTGCATCTGTTCAAATGAAGTGAAATCTAGCCGAAATCTGCTCAAAAGCTTTTCTCTCTATTAGAGAAAGCTGTTTGATTCAATATTCAGTGCAAACCTTGCCAAACTGCAGGATGCTCATGCCTTATGAAACACAATGTTTTTGCAATGCTGTAAGACTGTTTTTAATGTGTTAGAAGTTATATGCACAAAAACAGGTTTCTGAGAGCAGTAATGTTGAAATACTGCATCTGTTCAAATGAAGTGAAATCTAGCCGAAATCTGCTCAAAAGCTTTTCTCTCTATTAGAGAAAGCTGTTTGATTCAATATTCAGTGCAAACCTTGCCAAACTGCAGGATGCTTATGCCTTATGAAACACAATGTTTTTGCAATGCTGTAAGACTGTTTTTAATGTGTTAGAAGTTATATGCACAAAAACAGGTTTCTGAGAGCAGTAATGTTGAAATACTGCTTCTGTTCAAATGAAGTGAAATCTAGCTGAAATCTGCTGAAAAGCTTTTCTCTCTATTAGAGAAAGCTGTTTCAATCAATATTCAGTGCAAATCTTGACAAACTGAAGGATGCTTATGCCTTATGAAATACAATGATTTTGCAATGCTGTAAGACTGTTTTTAATGTGTTAGAAGTTATATGCACAAAAACAGGTTTCTGAGAGCAGTAATGTTGAAATACTGCATCTGTTCAAATGAAGTGAAATCTAGCCGAAATCTGCTCAAAAGCTTTTCTCTCTATTAGAGAAAGCTGTTTGATTCAATATTCAGTGCAAACCTTGCCAAACTGCAGGATGCTTATGCCTTATGAAACACAATGTTTTTGCAATGCTGTAAGACTGTTTTTAATGTGTTAGAAGTTATATGCACAAAAACAGGTTTCTGAGAGCAGTAATGTTGAAATACTGCATCTGTTCAAATGATGTGAAATCTAGCCGAAATCTGCTCAAAAGCTTTTCTCTCTATTAGAGAAAGCTGTTTCATTCAATATTCAGTGCAAACCTTGCCAAACTGCAGGATGCTTATGCCTTATGAAACACAATGTTTTTGCAATGCTGTAAGAATGTTTTTAATGTGTTAGAAGTTATATGCACAAAAACAGGTTTCTGAGAGCAGTAATGTTGAAATACTGCATCTGTTCAAATGATGTGAAATCTAGCCGAAATCTGCTCAAAAGCTTTTCTCTCTATTAGAGAAACCTGTTTCATTCAATATTCAGTGCAAATCTTGCCAAACTGAAGGATGATTATGCCTTATGAAATACAATGTTTTTGCAATGCTGTAAGACTGTTTTTAATGTGTTAGAAGTTATATGCACAAAAACAGGTTTCTGAGAGCAGTAATGTTGAAATACTGCTTCTGTTCAAATGAAGTGAAATCTAGCCGAAATCTGCTCAAAAGCTTTTCTCTCTATTAGAGAAAGCTGTTTCATTCAATATTCAGTGCAAACCTTGCCAAACTGCAGGATGCTTATGCCTTATGAAACACAATGTTTTTGCAATGCTGTAAAGACTGTTTTTAATGTGTTAGAAGTTATATGCACAAAAACAGGTTTCTGAGAGCAGTAATGTTGAAATACTGCATCTGTTCAAATGAAGTGAAATCTAGCCGAAATCTGCTCAAAAGCTTTTCTCTCTATTAGAGAAAGCTGTTTGATTCAATATTCAGTGCAAACCTTGCCAAACTGCAGGATGCTCATGCCTTATGAAACACAATGTTTTTGCAATGCTGTAAGACTGTTTTTAATGTGTTAGAAGTTATATGCACAAAAACAGGTTTCTGAGAGCAGTAATGTTGAAATACTGCATCTGTTCAAATGAAGTGAAATCTAGCCGAAATCTGCTCAAAAGCTTTTCTCTCTATTAGAGAAAGCTGTTTGATTCAATATTCAGTGCAAACCTTGCCAAACTGCAGGATGCTTATGCCTTATGAAACACAATGTTTTTGCAATGCTGTAAGACTGTTTTTAATGTGTTAGAAGTTATATGCACAAAAACAGGTTTCTGAGAGCAGTAATGTTGAAATACTGCTTCTGTTCAAATGAAGTGAAATCTAGCTGAAATCTGCTGAAAAGCTTTTCTCTCTATTAGAGAAAGCTGTTTCAATCAATATTCAGTGCAAATCTTGACAAACTGAAGGATGCTTATGCCTTATGAAATACAATGTTTTTGCAATGCTGTAAGACTGTTTTTAATGTGTAAGAAGTTATATGCACAAAAACAGGTTTCTGAGAGCAGTAATGTTGAAATACTGCATCTGTTCAAATGATGTGAAATCTAGCCGAAATCTGCTCAAAAGCTTTTCTCTCTATTAGAGAAAGCTGTTTCATTCAATATTCAGTGCAAACCTTGCCAAACTGCAGGATGCTTATGCCTTATGAAACACAATGTTTTTGCAATGCTGTAAGACTGTTTTCAATGTGTTAGAAGTTATATGCACAAAAACAGGTTTCTGAGAGCAGTAATGTTGAAATACTGCATCTGTTCAAATGAAGTGAAATCTAGCCCAAATCTGCTCAAAAGCTTTTCTCTCTATTAGAGAAAGCTGTTTCATTCAATATTCAGTGCAAATCTTGCCAAACTGAAGGATGCTTATGCCTTATGAAATACAATGTTTTTGCAATGCTGTAAGACTGTTTTTAATGTGTTAGAAGTTATATGCACAAAAACAGGTTTCTGAGAGCAGTAATGTTGAAATACTGCATCTGTTCAAATGAAGTCAAATCTAGCCCAAATCTGCTCAAAAGCTTTTCTCTCTATTAGAGAAAGCTGTTTCATTCAATATTCAGTGCAAACCTTGCCAAACTGCATGATGCTTATGCCTTATGAAACACAATGTTTTTGCAATGCTGTAAGACTGTTTTTAATGTGTTAGAAGTTATATGCACAAAAACAGGTTTCTGAGAGCAGTAATGTTGAAATACTACTTCTGTTCAAATGAAGTGAAATCTAGACCAAATCTGCTCAAAAGCTTTTCTCTCTATTAGACAAAGCTGTTTCATTCAATATTCAATGCAAATCTTGCCAAACTGCAGGATGCTTATGCCTTATGAAACACAATGTTTTTGCAAATGCTGTAAGACTGTTTTTAATGTGTTAGAAGTTATATGCACAAAAAAGGGGTTTCTGAGAGCAGTAATGTTGAAATACTTGCTTCTGTTCAAATGAAGTGAAATCTAGCCCAAATCTGCTCAAAAGCTTTTCTCTCTATTAGAGAAAGCTGTTTCATTCAATATTCAGTGCAAACCTTGCCAAACTGAAGGATGCTTATGCCATATGAAATACAATGTTTTTGCAATGCTGTAAGACTGTTTTTAATGTGTTCGAAGTTATATGCACAAAAAAAGGTTTCTGAGAGCAGTAATGTTGAAATACTGCTTCTGTTCAAATGAAGTGAAATCTAGCCCAAATCTGCTCAAAACCTTTTCTCTCTATCAGAGAAAGCTGTTTCATTCAATATTCAGTGCAAATCTTGCCAAACTGAAGGATGCTTATGCCTTATGAAATACAATGTTTTTGCAATGCTGTAAGACTGTTTTTAATGTGTTAGAAGTTATATGCACAAAAACAGGTTTCTGAGAGCAGTAATGTTGAAATACTGCATCTGTTCAAATGAAGTGAAATCTAGCCGAAATCTGCTCAAAAGCTTTTCTCTCTATTAGAGAAAGCTGTTTCATTCAATATTCAGTGCAAACCTTGCCAAACTGCAGGATGCTTATGCCTTATGAAACACAATGTTTTTGCAATGCTGTAAGACTGTTTTTAATGTGTTAGAAGTTATATGCACAAAAACAGGTTTCTGAGAGCAGTAATGTTGAAATACTGCTTCTGTTCAAATGAAGTGAAATCTAGCTGAAATCTGTTCAAAAGCTTTTCTCTCTATTAGAGAAAGCTGTTTCAATCAATATTCAATGCAAATCTTGCCAAACTGCAGGATGCTTATGCCTTATGAAACACAATGTTTTTGCAATGCTGTAAGACTGTTTTTAATGTGTTAGAAGTTATATGCACAAAAACAGGTTTCTGAGAGCAGTAATGTTGAAATACTGCTTCTGTTCAAATGAAGTGAAATCTAGCTGAAATCTGCTGAAAAGCTTTTCTCTCTATTAGAGAAAGCTGTTTCAATCAATATTCAGTGCAAATCTTGACAAACTGAAGGATGCTTATGCCTTATGAAATACAATGTTTTTGCAATGCTGTAAGACTGTTTTTAATGTGTTAGAAGTTATATGCACAAAAACAGGTTTCTGAGAGCAGTAATGTTGAAATACTGCATCTGTTCAAATGATGTGAAATCTAGCCGAAATCTGCTCAAAAGCTTTTCTCTCTATTAGAGAAAGCTGTTTCATTCAATATTCAGTGCAAACCTTGCCAAACTGCAGGATGCTTATGCCTTATGAAACACAATGTTTTTGCAATGCTGTAAGACTGTTTTTAATGTGTTAGAAGTTATATGCACAAAAACAGGTTTCTGAGAGCAGTAATGTTGAAATACTGCTTCTGTTCAAATGAAGTGAAATCTAGCCGAAATCTGCTCAAAAGCTTTTCTCTCTATTAGAGAAAGCTGTTTCATTCAATATTCAGTGCAAACCTTGCCAAACTGCAGGATGCTTATGCCTTATGAAACACAATGTTTTTGCAATGCTGTAAAGACTGTTTTTAATGTGTTAGAAGTTATATGCACAGAAACAGGTTTCTGAGAGCAGTAATGTTGAAATACTGCTTCTGTTCAAATGAAGTGAAATCTAGCCCAAATCTGCTCAAAAGCTTTTCTCTCTATTAGAGAAAGCTGTTCCATTCAATATTCAATGCAAATCTTGCCAAACTGCAGGATGCTTATGCCTTATGAAACACAATGTTTTTGCAATGCTGTAAGACTGTTTTTAATGTGTTAGAAGTTATATGCACAAAAACAGGTTTCTGAGAGCAGTAATGTTGAAATACTGCTTCTGTTCAAATGAAGTGAAATCTAGCTGAAATCTGCTGAAAAGCTTTTCTCTCTATTAGAGAAAGCTGTTTCATTCAATATTCAGTGCAAATCTTGCCAAACTGAAGGATGCTTATGCCATATGAAATACAATGTTTTTGCAATGCTGTAAGACTGTTTTTAATGTGTTAGAAGTTATATGCACAAAAACAGGTTTCTGAGAGCAGTAATGTTGAAATACTGCATCTGTTCAAATGAAGTGAAATCTAGCCGAAATCTGCTCAAAAGCTTTTCTCTCTATTAGAGAAAGCTGTTTGATTCAATATTCAGTGCAAACCTTGCCAAACTGCAGGATGCTCATGCCTTATGAAACACAATGTTTTTGCAATGCTGTAAGACTGTTTTTAATGTGTTAGAAGTTATATGCACAAAAACAGGTTTCTGAGAGCAGTAATGTTGAAATACTGCATCTGTTCAAATGAAGTGAAATCTAGCCGAAATCTGCTCAAAAGCTTTTCTCTCTATTAGAGAAAGCTGTTTGATTCAATATTCAGTGCAAACCTTGCCAAACTGCAGGATGCTTATGCCTTATGAAACACAATGTTTTTGCAATGCTGTAAGACTGTTTTTAATGTGTTAGAAGTTATATGCACAAAAACAGGTTTCTGAGAGCAGTAATGTTGAAATACTGCTTCTGTTCAAATGAAGTGAAATCTAGCTGAAATCTGCTGAAAAGCTTTTCTCTCTATTAGAGAAAGCTGTTTCAATCAATATTCAGTGCAAATCTTGACAAACTGAAGGATGCTTATGCCTTATGAAATACAATGATTTTGCAATGCTGTAAGACTGTTTTTAATGTGTTAGAAGTTATATGCACAAAAACAGGTTTCTGAGAGCAGTAATGTTGAAATACTGCATCTGTTCAAATGAAGTGAAATCTAGCCGAAATCTGCTCAAAAGCTTTTCTCTCTATTAGAGAAAGCTGTTTGATTCAATATTCAGTGCAAACCTTGCCAAACTGCAGGATGCTTATGCCTTATGAAACACAATGTTTTTGCAATGCTGTAAGACTGTTTTTAATGTGTTAGAAGTTATATGCACAAAAACAGGTTTCTGAGAGCAGTAATGTTGAAATACTGCATCTGTTCAAATGATGTGAAATCTAGCCGAAATCTGCTCAAAAGCTTTTCTCTCTATTAGAGAAAGCTGTTTCATTCAATATTCAGTGCAAACCTTGCCAAACTGCAGGATGCTTATGCCTTATGAAACACAATGTTTTTGCAATGCTGTAAGAATGTTTTTAATGTGTTAGAAGTTATATGCACAAAAACAGGTTTCTGAGAGCAGTAATGTTGAAATACTGCATCTGTTCAAATGATGTGAAATCTAGCCGAAATCTGCTCAAAAGCTTTTCTCTCTATTAGAGAAACCTGTTTCATTCAATATTCAGTGCAAATCTTGCCAAACTGAAGGATGATTATGCCTTATGAAATACAATGTTTTTGCAATGCTGTAAGACTGTTTTTAATGTGTTAGAAGTTATATGCACAAAAACAGGTTTCTGAGAGCAGTAATGTTGAAATACTGCTTCTGTTCAAATGAAGTGAAATCTAGCCGAAATCTGCTCAAAAGCTTTTCTCTCTATTAGAGAAAGCTGTTTCATTCAATATTCAGTGCAAACCTTGCCAAACTGCAGGATGCTTATGCCTTATGAAACACAATGTTTTTGCAATGCTGTAAAGACTGTTTTTAATGTGTTAGAAGTTATATGCACAGAAACAGGTTTCTGAGAGCAGTAATGTTGAAATACTGCTTCTGTTCAAATGAAGTGAAATCTAGCCCAAATCTGCTCAAAAGCTTTTCTCTCTATTAGAGAAAGCTGTTTCATTCAATATTCAATGCAAATCTTGCCAAACTGCAGGATGCTTATGCCTTATGAAACACAATGTTTTTGCAATGCTGTAAGACTGTTTTTAATGTGTTAGAAGTTATATGCACAAAAACAGGTTTCTGAGAGCAGTAATGTTGAAATACTGCTTCTGTTCAAATGAAGTGAAATCTAGCTGAAATCTGCTGAAAAGCTTTTCTCTCTATTAGAGAAAGCTGTTTCATTCAATATTCAGTGCAAATCTTGCCAAACTGAAGGATGCTTATGCCATATGAAATACAATGTTTTTGCAATGCTGTAAGACTGTTTTTAATGTGTTAGAAGTTATATGCACAAAAACAGGT